>NC_029786.2:18873756-18874925 GCF_000816755.2 Arachis ipaensis | reverse complement strand
AACCTTTCTATTGTACTTTCTTTTCCACCCCACACACATTCTTCTGCGTTCAATTTCTTTATTCCAATTGCGCTCTCTATCGTGGCCCACCTCCTCAAGATAGCCGTCGTCCTTGGCCTCCTCGTTGCCCTCGCAGCCACCACCGCTTCCGCCCGCTCCTGACGGACCTTGGTCATCTCCTCCGAGACCTTCTCCCTTTCTTCATCCGACGACCCCTCCCCCCGTTCACCGCTACCCTCGCCACCTTCACCGGCGTCCGCTCCTTCTACCCTTTCTCTTCCGAGATCTTCTTCAACCGTGCCTTCGAGGACTCCGCCGCCGCAAGATCGACAGTCTCCCTCGCCTCCCCGCGCCCTTCGGATCCTCCACCGAAGAATTCATCTCCCTCCGCGACTGCACCAAGGATATCCTCTCCGTCGTCGCCGTGACTGTACCGTTACGAAGATTACCTCGAGGATGATCGAGAGCCCTAAGAAGTTAGGGCAGTGAAGATCCCGGCGGCGGAGGCGCATACTCCGGCTAAGAATGCTGGACGAGAGTATATATTCAAAATTGTGTGGTTGAGTTAGGGTTTATGAGAGTCGTTTGTGGATTGTTTTCTATTACAATCGAATATAGTGGAAATTGAGAAGAAAGAAATTGCTTATGATGTGTTTGTAATTTGTTGATTCCGTGTTTAATTCACTGTTTCTGCTTACGATTCGCGTACTTAATACTGAAACGTGTGCTGTTAATTGTAATCGAAAGTGTTAGTTATGTTTATGTAACTTGTAATGTCGTTGATAATAGCATTATATGAATTATTTATGATAATCAATATTATGCTGAAGATTGGAACCTGGATAGATAGAGGAGACATACTGTGGGACTGTGGTCCAATGCATTGCTCCATGCTTGATAGTGTTTCTTCATTTTTTTGTCCCTCTTGTTGTGCACTAAAATGATGCATGGAAGCCGTAGGTTCCAATATCATTTATGTAATTTGAAATTTCTACCAAAGATGGATGGTACATGTTAGAATCACAATTGGGATTCAGGACTTGTTTAGAGTTCGTTAGAAACAGATTTTTTTATTGAATTTTTTTTATTTGTTAGTATATTTGGTAAAATTTTAATAGTAAAAGCAAAAATATTAAAAAAATAAAAAATATATTTTTAGAGAAATTATA
>NC_029786.2:18844066-18873560 GCF_000816755.2 Arachis ipaensis | reverse complement strand
TTTTATTTTTTTAAAATTGAAATATTTAGGTGGGTTTTTAAAAAAATAGTAAAATATTATTTTTGTTTCAATCGTTTGAAATAAGTCCTATTTGTATTACTAACATTTAAATCGTCTTATTTATATCCCTAATGTTTGTAAAAGTGATTCAATGTTATTCTGTCATTAATTACACATCATGAGCTTTAGTTGGAGTTCTGAAAATCTTTTCTTGAAGTTAGAATACCAATGTCTAGGTCAGAACCGATGATCTACTCCGGATAATAACTTATTAAAAGTTGAAACTCATCCCTGCAACATTTACATAATTCACTTTTTTAGGGACAAAATTGAACCTGAACACAAATTTTGGATACAATATTAAAATCGAACACATCCAAATGAGACCTAATTGAAAATGAATACATCCAAGTGAGAATAATTGAAAAAAATAATCTGATCTATTAGTATAATTGACAGCATGATAACATTGAATAACTTTTATAAACGTTAGGGATACAAATAGAACAATTTAAACGCTAAGGACACAAATAGGACTTATCCTAAATGTTGGGGACAAAAACGATACTTTACTCTTAAAAAAAGATATTTTTTTAAAGATTTTATAAAAAAATAAAAGTAATTTTATATTTGGATATCTCATATAACAAGATCTTTTATTAATTAAATTAGCAAAGAATTAGCATTAGTAGACATAAGATTAATTAATATCTCTAAATTATCAATCAAGTTGGACATCAATAACTTAAAGTCATCCAATTTCTCAAACTCAAGGCAAGAATACAAATTTACTCTATAATTAAGTTAAATAAGACATTTTATCGAACATTTGGTAGGCATATACATAAAATTTTCTAAATTACAAGAAATAGTAAAAACTACAACTACTCAATTCAATAATGCAATAACATCAACTCAAGTAAGCAACAATAAAGTATAAAACATCAATTTTATTAAAAGAAAATGAGAATTCAACATATTCATGAAATAAAATAACAATCTAAAAAACTAATA
The DNA here is from genome assembly GCF_000816755.2 of Arachis ipaensis. Taxonomy (NCBI): domain Eukaryota; kingdom Viridiplantae; phylum Streptophyta; class Magnoliopsida; order Fabales; family Fabaceae; genus Arachis; species Arachis ipaensis. The sequence goes on along the minus strand of NC_029786.2, from coordinate 18,872,546 downwards.
AAAGATTCTAAGCAAAGTAGGATAGCAAAACAAGAAGTTATAAACTAAAAACTATAATTAACAAAATTTAAACTTAAAATTAAAAAAAAAATTAATATGAAATTCTTGAATTCTAGAGAGAAGTTGGAGCTTCTCTCTCTAAAATTCAAGGTCTCAAAATCTAAAAAAAAATATGAGTGTGTGAGAGTGTATTTTTTATCCCCTCTGAATCTTTCTTCGTATTGGCTTCCAATGGATTTGAAATGAGCCAAAAATGGCCCTCTAAATCGCAAGTCACGTGCCTTTTTAAATGAATCACGTGATTAGACTTGTGCGTGCGCACAGCATATAATTTCTTTTTCCTTTATTTTTCGTGAAATTTCCACTTCTACATACTTTTCATTTATCTTTTTAAGTCATCCTTATCTCTTAAACCTTAAACAACTTGAATAAATATATCAAGGTATCGAATGAAATAAAAATAGAATTAATTCGATAATTTTTAAAACATAAAAAACATATTTAATCAATTAAGCTCAAATAAGAGAAATTTCATAAAAGCATATAATTTGAAGGATTAAGAGCTTGTTTGGGTGAGCTTCTAAGAAAAGATCTTTTTTCGAGTTATCTTTTTTTAAAAGATCTTATGGAAAAGTAAAACTAATTTTATGTTTGGGTAGCTCATGCAAAAATATCTTTTTATTTATCAATTATGTTTGGGTATAATAATATAAAAATACTTTTTTTATTTATTACGTAAAAAATATCTTTAAAAAAAATATAAATGGTAGCTTTTTCAAAAAAGATTTTTTTTATTTTTCTAATATTTTTACTTTTATTATTAAAAATTTAACAAACATACTAAAAAAACTTTTTTTTATTAAAAAGAGTAAAGTATCGTTTTTGTCCCCAACGTTTGGGGTAAGTCCTGTTTGTGTCCCTAACGTTTAAATCGTCCTATTTGTATTCTTAACGTTTATAAAAGTGATTCAATGTTATCCTACTATCAATTATACTAACAAATCAGATTATGTTTTTCAATTATTCTCACTTAGATGTATTCATTCTCAATTAGGTCTCACTTGGATGTGGTCGATTTTAATATTATACCCACTATTTGTGTTTAGATTCAATTATGTCCTTAGAAAAGTGAATTATGTAAATGTTATAGGAATTAGTTTTAACATTTGATGAGCTATTTTTCGGAGTAGATCATCAATTCTATCCCAAACATGTATATTCTAACTTCAAGAAGAGGTTTTTAAAACTCAAACTAAAGCGTTAGAATTTTTAGGGTTTAGTAGGAGTACGTACTCCGTACTCTGTACAATTTTGAAAATCGAAGATGAGCGGTGGAGTGAGCGGGAAAGAGACTTTGAGGGTGAAACACGGTGAGGCAGCCGATAATGTCGGCGGAAGAGATAAGGGGGAGAGCGGGGGAGAGATTGCATCAGGGGAAAAGGAGGATAATATTTTGGGAGGGGTTTCTAAGCCTTTGAAGGTTTCTTTCAGGGACAAAGTTGTAGGTTCCAAGATTGCTAAAGCTTTTTCACTCGTTGGAACTTTATCGGGAGATAACATTGCGGTAGTTTCTGGGAAGCAAGGAGATCTCTTGCCACCGAGTGTCACGTTTACCCAAGAAGCTAAGAATTGCTTGGCAGAACCTTATAAGGATGCTATAGTGATTAAGGTGCTAGGTAAACATTATAGCTACACTGCATTGTCTCATAAACTCCGAACAGTATGGAGGATTAAGGGAGGTTTTGATTTATTGGACGTGGGATTTGACTACTTTCTTGTGAAGTTTGATGTGGCTGATGAGCGAGAAAAGATTCTCTTAGGAGGTCTATGGATGATCGAGGGAAATTATGTGGCTGTGAAGCCTTGGGATCAAGAGTTTAGATCAAGTGAAAACTGTTTTGGAGCAACTTTAGTGTGGATTAGAATTTCCGGATTACCAATTTGGTGCTACCAAGAAGATGCAATGCTCCATGTTGCGGCTGCAGTTGGCATTCCCGTTAAGGTTGATTTGGCAACAAAATTAGCTGAAAGAGGACGATATGCTCGAGCCTGTGTTCAGATAGATTTAGGATTACCAAGTGACTAAGAAGATTCTTGTTGAAGGTGTTGAATATGAGGTTGAATATGAAAGTCTTCACCTTATTTGTGGCTCTTGTCTCAAGTTTGGTCATGATATGAAGGTGTGCAAGACTGACAGCAATGCGGGAGGAGGAACTAATGCCAAGGTGGTCAGCGATATAGCAAAGCAGCCAGAAAGCGCAAATTCAAAAAATCCAGTACATGTGAAAAAGGCAAGTTTTCATTTTGGCAAGAATCTTGGAGATGAGACTGTAAATGTTACTGTCCCGGATTTGGTGGAGAGTGATTTGCATGCTATTCATGTAGACCATGCACAACATGAGGATTTGGAAGGCTGGACTCAAGTGATTAGGAAAGAAAAGTATAAAATGGGTCAAAAGCCTTCTCCTAGCACCCATCAGGTCCAACCAAAAGCAAAGAAGACTCCTAACAAGGCTACCAATACTTGGACAAGGCCTAATCACCAACGTACAATACATGCTACTGGATCCAAAGTAAAATTAAGCAGGGGCATCAATATTGGAAAACCGGTTAGTGTGGCTTCTTCGGGGACCCGGCACAATGTTCATCATCAGCAGCAAGGTGAGACAACAAATGGCACTGTGCGAAAGCGTCCTCGCCTAAACTCTTTGCAGAATTCACTAGTAGATAAGGATGGAGCATCGACGGTGGGTATGGTGCAAGTTTCAACGGAGAAAATTGGGCTGCAACTTGAGAGTCCATTAAAGGCAGGATCGTCGAAGACAGGGACATCATGTTGAGTCTCGGGTTTGTTATTGGAGCTCCCTTTTTGCTGTTTTTATGGATAGTTTCAATATCATAGCCTGGAATGTGAGGGGTGCATCTAACAAGATGGCCCGTGTGCATTGCAAAAAATTGGTGAGAATATATAAACCATCTTTCTTCTTTCTCTTTGAGACTCATACCATGTTTAATAATTTGAAGAATTTTTGGGATAAGTTGGGTTTTCATTGTGTTGGTATTGAGGAAGCAGTAGGACACAGGGGTGGCATTTGGTTTCTATCTTCTATTGCTAATACTTCTTGTGTGGTTATTGATCAAATTGGCCAATGTATCACAGTGAAAGTGAGTGTGGGTAACTTAGTTTGGCTTTGTAGTGCAGTATATGGGAGTCCTCAATTCAAAAAAAGATGTATATTTTGGGATCATTTGCGTTCTATTAATTCAGGCCATAATGGACCGTGGATGGCTGTTGGTGATTTTAATGAGATTGTAGCACCAGATGAGAGTACATGTGCTTATTTTTCTTCTCACAGAGCTAGTCTATTAGCTACTACTTTAGATGACTGTGAGCTCTTTGATCTTAAAGTGACTGGTAGAAGATATACTTGGTATAGAGCAATTCAGGCTGGTAGGGACTTGGCTAAAAGGTTGGATAGAGCTCTAGTTAATGAGGCATGGATGACAATGTTTCCTGAGGGTTATTCTGAAATTCTTAGCAGGCTTCATTCTGATCATTGTCCTATTTTAGTTCGTTGTCATGGTAGCCCCAGAGTGAAAGGTTCTCGTCCTTTTAGGTTCCAAGCTGCGTGGACAACACATCCTTCTTATAAACATGTTATTAGTAAGGCTTGGAATCAAGAGTTTGGAGGCATTACTGAAAGGCTTAAGATGGTTCAACAGGCTTCTTTGGACTTCAACTCAAAGATTTTTGGAAATATTTTTGTGCGAAAAAATAAGCTGGAATATCAGATTGATCAGATTCAACGGCGTTTGGAGGTTACCGATGTGTTATCTCTGAGAATTAAAGAAGCTGAACTGAGGGAAGATTACAATAGGCTTTTATTGCAAGAGGAACTTTTTTGGTGCCAGAAATCTAGAGAGCAGTGGGTCAAGTATGGGGATAGAAATACTAAATTCTTTCATCTTCAGACTTTGGTGCGTAGAAACCATAATAGAGTACATGGATTATATGTTAGAGATGGGTCTTGGTCTACTGATCCAGATATTCTCCAGAAAGAAGCCCTCTCTTTTTACAAGAATCTCTTTGGTACAATGGAAGAGGTTGAGGTTGATTGTTTAGGGGATGTTCCGATGCCCACTCTAAGCACTGAGGCTTGTGCTAGGTTAATTGACCCTGTCTCTTTTGCGGAAGTCAAGTCAGCCGTATTCAGTATGAGCCCTTTTAAGACTCCTGGTCCAGATAGCTTTCAAGCTTATTTTTTTTAAAGAATATTGGGAGATAGTAGGCACTGAGATTTGGAATATTGTCCGGAGCTCTTTTTTGGGAGAGTTCTTAAATCCTAGCATCATGGAAACTCTGATTGTGCTTATTCCTAAAATTGATAACCCTACCTTTATGAAGGATTTCAGGCCTATTAGCTTGTGTAATGTTGTTTATAAAATTATCACCAAAGTATTGACTAACCGACTTCGGCCTTTTCTTCCATATATTGTTAGTCCTTTACAAGGAAGTTTTATTCCGGATCGTGGTGCTCCTGATAATATTATTGTGGCCCAAGAAATTCTGAATTTCATGAAGCACACAAAATCCAAGAAAGGTACTTTTGCTTTTAAAATTAATCTTGAAAAAGCTTATGATAGGGTGGATTGGAGGTTTTTGGAGAGTACTCTCATTGCTTTTGGTTTCCCTATCATCACTGTTAATTTGATTATGAATTGTGTCCATGCATCATCTCTTTCTATTATGTGGAATGAGAATAGATTGGATAGTTTTGCTCCTAGAAGGGGACTTAGACAGGGCGATCCAATGTCTCCTTACTTATTTGAGCTTTGTATGGAAAGACTTGCTTGCTATATATCTCATAAGGTGGTCGAGGGTGTGTGGAAACCAGTTTCTGTCACTAGGGGTGGCCCAAAATTTTCTCATTTGATGTTTGCAGATGATCTCTTACTCTTCTGTCAGGCTACAAAGAGTCAGGTCCAAATGGTCATGCATTCTCTTAACATTTTTTGCAAGGCATCTGGCATGAAAGTGAATCTTGAAAAGTCTAAAGCTTTTTGTTCTAAAAATGTGACTGCTCGTAGAAGAGATATTTTTACTAGTGTTTCTTCAATACGGTTTGCTTTGGACTTAGGAAGATATCTTGGAGTTAACCTTAATCATTCCCATACCAGTAGGGCTTCTTTTCATTCGGTGATTGAAAAGGTGAGGGGAAGATCAGCTAATTGGAAAGGAAGGCTTCTAAATAAAGCAGGGAGACTTTGCCTGATCAATTCTGTTGCAGCATCCATTCCTGTCTATCATATGCAGGTATCTTTTTTTCAAATTGGGTTTGCGATAAATTGTCTTCTATGATGAAACAGTTCCTTTGGAAGGGTCAAGTTGATGGTAGAGGTCTTTCTCTTGTTAATTGGAGGACCGTGATCACTCCAAAGAAATTTGGTGGCCTAGGTGTTAGAGATCCTGCGTGTGTTAATATATCTTTACTTGGTAAATTGGTTTGGCAACTTTTTCATTGTCAGGACAAGCCTTGGGTTGCTCTATTGAGGGCAAAGTATCTGAGGAATGAGGGAGTTTTAGATGGCCCTGTCTCTTGCAATGCTTCTCATGTTTGGAAGAGTATCTCAAAGGCTTTTGGTGCTCTTAAGGATGCCTTCTCTTGGTGCGTTGGGTCACTTGATCAATCCTTTTGGTTTGACAATTGGAGTATTGAGGGCCCAATTGCTCAAGATGTCCCTTTTGTACATATATCTGACTCTGATTTAACTATTAGAGATGTTTGGAAAGATGGTCAATGGAATCTCCATGATATTTTCTCTATCATTCCAGAAGATGTCAAACAGCGTTTGAATGCTTATAATCCAAATTTGAATGCTGGAGAGAGTTCGGGTTGGTCGTGGGGTGTGGCATCTTCTAGACTCTACTCAGCTAGGAGTGGGTACAATTGGCTAGCCAAAAGAAAGTTTGACTGGAATGAGCATGATAATTGGTTGTGGGTATGGCGACTGCATATTCCTGAGAAGTACAAGTTCTTGATTTGGCTCAGTCTTCATAATGCTATTCCTACGGCAGAGTTTTGTTTGGGTCGTGGTTTAGCTTTATCTAGCACCTGTCATCGATATCAGAATGGTTCTGAATCCATTCTTTATTGTCTTCGGGAGTGCCCTAGTGCCAAGGAGGTCTGGAACCTTTTAGGCCTGTATTCAGATAATTCGAATTTACATGATTGGCTCTATAGAGGTGCAAGGAGTGGAGATATTTTTCTTTTCTTTTCGACCATCTGGTGGATTTGGAGAAGCAGGAATCATGACTTATTTAGTATAGATGATTCATGGAGTGCTAGTAAAGTGGTGAGTTTGATTCGTAGTTCAGTAAGGGAATTTTACATTATTTTTGCTATGCATCAATCTTTGTCTCCTCCTTCACTTTGTTTGCATTGGGTTCCACCTCCAGTTCATTCTATTAAATTGAATTGTGATGCTAGTTGGTTTGCTCCTTTTGGCTATGCTGGTTTTGGTTGTATCATTCGCAATCCTGATGGATGTTGGTTGAAAGGTTGCACTGGGAAAGTCGAAGTGTGTAGTGTTCTTTTTGCTGAATTGTATGCAATTTGGAGAGGTTTACTTCTTGCTTGGGAGAGTGGATTTCGTGAGGTTATTTGTGAAACAGACTATTTAGAAGCTCTTTTCTTGGTAAACTAAAGAATGCTTGGTAAGGATATTCCGGAATGGGATTTGGCAAAGCATATACAGGAGGTTATGAATTGGAATTGGAGAGTCTCTATTCTTTTAATTCAGAGGACTGCAAATAGTGTTGCAGATTGTATGGCTAAAGCAGCTGCTTCTGGCGCGGACATTCACTCGAATTGGAGCCAACCATGGAGTGAGCTTCAACATCTAATAGATTTAGATATAACCCTAGCCAATTAATTTGGTTTTGTCTCTTTTTTTCTTTCTTTTCTATTTAGTCACAAAAAAAAAAAACTAAAGCGTTCATGATGTGTAATTGACGGCAGGATAACATTGAATCACTTTTACAAATGTTAGGGATACAAATAGGACGATTTAAACGTTAGGGACACAAATAGGATTTACCCCAAACGTCGAGGACAAAAACGATACTTTACTCTATTAAAAAATATTTTTTTATCTACTTAATGACATCCAAATAAACACTAAATACTACACAACCTAACTCATTTAGTAGCATTGTAACATCATTTTGGTAATAAAATTCTAGTAAAAATTCTGATTAACTAATAATTTTACAACAACAACAACAATTTTTTGTCCCACTAGGTGGGGTCGGCTACATGAATCAAATGATGCCATTGAGCTCTGTCATGTATCATGTCCATAGAGAGATCGTTTACATATAGATCTCATTTGACCACCTCATGGATGGTCTTCTTAGGTCTTCCTCTTCCTTTCACCACTTGTCCATCTTCCATCTCATCCACCCTCTTGACTGGGTGCTCTGTCGGTCTTCTTCTCATATGTCCAAACTACCTGAGATGCGATTCTACCATCTTTTTCACAAATGGGTGCTACTCCAGCTCTCTCCCTTATATCTTCGTTCCTTATTTTATCCAATCGCGTATGACCACTCATACATCTCAACATCTTCACTTCTGCCACATTTAGCTTATGTTCGTGCTCTTCTTTGGCCACCCAACACTCTATACCATAAAGCATAGCCAGTCTTATAGCAGTGCGATAGAATTTACCTTTAAGTTTTAAAAGCACTTTTTTATCACATATAAAACCAGATGCACTTTGCCATTTTGACCAACCTGCTTGGATCCTATGGTTTACATCATGTTCAATCTTTCTATTATTGTGTATGATGCACCCAAGATACTTAAAACTCTTAACTTTTCGTAAGATGTTTTCTCTAATCTTCACCTCTATATTGTGATTTTTCCTTCGCAGACCGAACTTACATTCCATATATTTCGTCTTGCTACGGCTTATGCGCAGACCATACACTTCTAGAGCTTCTCTCCATAGGTCCAACTTCTTATTTAGATTTTCCCTTGACTCTCCCATAAGGACGATTGATGATGAAGAATTCGTGCCGGTTTGGAATCAATCAAAACATAATCAATTCGTTGGTAGCATAGTCCAAACCAACAATGAATTCTCACAATCAAATGTTAAATTTAAAACAAAATAAACCGAGAGTATTTAGACTCCTGGGTCGTCTTTCCTTGGAGTTGCAATAAAGTGTACATTATTGGCTAAGAGAGGAAATGGGAGTTGGATGATTGCAAGTGAAGACAAGAAATGTAAATAGCATGGAATGTAAATGATCATGCAAGAAATTAAATGGAAAGCAAGTAAAAGCAATGCAAAGAGAATCCAAACACTAAAAAAGAGAACTCTTGGTGAGAATTGGGTAATTAGGGATTCCTATCCTAGTTATGGACCACAAACATGGCAATTGTGTGGGATTAATCCCAATTAGTCAATCCTACTTGAGAATTAGTCAAAAGGGCATAATTGATTCCAATCCCTAAGTCCTATGTCAGCACTAGTGGGTCACATAGAGTCAAGGGAAACCAAACCAATTAACAATCCTTACACAATGCGGAATGGACATCCACAACTCAATTCCACCCAAACACCCAATTTCTCAACCAAGAGTGTGAGAAACTAACATGCAAGAAACTAAAAGTCAAAGCAATAAAAGTCAAAGCAATTAAATGCAAGGAAAAGAAACTTCAAATGCAAGAAACCTCTTGGCATGAATTGAGGGCTAAGGCTACCTATCCTAGCCATTGACCACAAAGACATGATGATTATGAAGAGTTAATCCTACTTAGTTAACCCTACATCGAGGATAAGTCAAGTAAGCATAGTTGATTTCAATCCATAAGTCCTAAGTCAACACTAAGGGTCACTTAGTGTTAATGGAAACCAAATCAACTAACTACTCTAATGAATCAAACAAGAATGGACATCAATGGCTCAAGGATCACCAAAGTCATCAAATTCAAGCCAAGGGAGAAGAAAAACTAAGTAAAAACCCAACCAAACATTTTATCAAACACTTGGTGGGCATGAAAAGAAAGCATGGTAAAATAACAAGAAATAATAAATGCTACAACAACCAATTGCAAGAAAATAATAACAACAATTAAAGAAAGCAATAATCAACATGAAAACATAAATTGCATTAATTAAAATTGAAATTAACAAAAGTATTCATGAACATAAAAATGACAAAAGAGAGGAAATAACAAATAGAAGAAAAGAACAAAGGTGCAATAACAATAAATGACAAGGAAAAGTAATTGAAAACAAGAATTAAAAGTAGAAATTGCAAGAAATTAAACTAAGGAACCCTAATTCTAGAGAGAAGGTGGGCGACGCGTATGCGTGACATTCCGTCACGTGCTGTACGTAACAGAACTCGCTGGGGGCGATTTTTGGGTTGATTTGGACCCAGTTTCAGGCCCGAAAACACAGACTAGAGGCAGGGGTGAAGCTGAGACACAACACACTTTCATTTTTCACTTAGTTTAGTTTTAGTTTTTGAATTCTAGAGAGGGAGACACTACTTCTTCTAGGGTTCTTAGCGTATCTAGTTCATATTCAGTATTGGATCTTGAGAGAGCTACTACTACCTTCTAGTGGAGTTTTTATCATTATAGTTTGTCTTTCTATCACTCTACTCTTTTGTTTTTCATTTAGTTACTTGAATTCATGTTTGGAGTTTGTTAATTTTGAATTTATTAATGCAGTGACTATTTTTATATTTAATTCAATTACTTGTTTAATTTCTTTTAATTAATTATCAGTACGAATTTTGATTTTATTAATTCATTTTAGTTAACATGTCTGTTATCTACTCCCTTTACATGTTTGTGAAAATGGCATTCGTGTTAATGGAGTAGAGCTTTCAACTTGGCTTTGGAGTTGATTAATTGGAAATTCTTGAGTTGGAATACTCAAGTATTAAATTGTAATTGGAAATTGCTGGCTAACTCAATTTTCACTAACTCTAATCCTTCCCCGTGAAGTGATTAGGACTTGTGAATCAGAGTTAGTGCTACCTACTTGACTTTCCTTTATTAGTTAGAGGATAACTAAGTGGAAGCAAAAACCTTTTACTATTATACTTGGAAAAGGCAACAAGGATAGAAACTCCAATTAATCTTTTCCTAGTCAAGGCCTTTTATTTCAAATATATAATACCTCTTGTCACTATTTCTTGCTTAAATTGATAGCCATCTATTTTTCCATTTTCCAATTTTAAAATTTCTCAAAAAAATTCCTAACCAATAAATTGCACCTTGTGTCAACTCTTTGGGAAACAACCTAGGATTTCTACTCCCAGTTATTTAATCTTAATCATGATACAAATTAAATTGGTAGTGAGAATTTTGTCGGTTAAGACTGTACTGACAACACTGTTTTTATTGGAAAATCTTAACCGGCATTTTTCCACCCATCAAAGTTAACCTTGATAAGTCTAAAACTCTTTTTTCTAGGAATGTTTCAGCTCACAGAAGGGATGTTTTTACAAGTGTGTCTTCTATTAGATTTAGGCTTAGTTTAGTAAAGCTTTTACTTTTTAAAAGTAGTTTATAAAAGTTAACTTTTAAAAGATGGCTTTTTAAAAGGAATAGCATTTATGTTTGGTAAATCAAATTAAAAATTACTTTTAATAATCACAAACAACAACAATTGCATTTGGTAAAATAACTTTTAAAATTTAAAAATACTATAAGGTAGCGTTTGTTTTGAGGTACTGAAACAGAGACTGAGAGACTGAGACTCAGTATCGTGTTTGTTAGTTCAGAGACTGGTATTAAAATTTCTGTCTCTGTCTCTAAAATTTCAGTATTTCAGTACCTCCAAAAAGTAGGGACACAGGGACTGAAATTTTTAGAGATGGAGACTGAAACTTTAATAACATTTTATACCTAAAATACTTTCATTTCAATTAATTAATTCCAATTTTACCCTTTGTGCAAATTAAATTAGAGTTTCATTTTTGTTTCAATTCCTGTCTCCCATTTTGCACCAAACAGAATACTGAGATTTATTTCAATCCCTGTCTCTTAGTCTCTGTCTCTCAGTTTCAGTCTTTCCGTCTCTGTCTCTCCACCAAACGCTACCTAATAGACATAAATGCAAGCATTAAATTTGAAAATTAGTTAACATATGAGGTTATATTAGACTTTTAAATTTTGAAAAGCACAAGCCAACTTTAAAAAACTCTATCTTAGGTGCTTTCAAAAGTACCCCGATCTTTTAAAAGCTGCAAGCACAAACACATGATCTTTTTTATTTACCAAACACAAAATGAGGAGTTTGAACTTTTAAAAAGCACAAGCACCTCTTCAAAAAGCTTTACAAAACCAAGTCTTATTCTGAACTTAGAAAAATATTTTGGTGTGACTCTTAACCATTCCCGGGTTTCTAGGGCGTCCTTCTATAAGGTGTTTGAGAATGTCAGAGGCAAACTTGCAATTTGAAAAGGCGGACTTCTTAACAGAGCAAGAAGATTGTGCTTAATTAACTCTGTAGCTATTTCTCTTCCTATCTATCACATGCAGGTTTCCTTATTTCGTAGCTGGGTTTGTGATAAATTGTCTTCCATGATGCGTTAATTTCTTTGGAAAGGACATCTGGATGGTAGGGGCTTCAGCTTGGTTAACTGACAAAAAGTGATTAAGAAGTTAGGCGAGCTGGTGTTCGGGATCCATTTTGTGCTAACTTATCTTTACTTGGAACACTCATATTGCAGCTTTTTCATTATCCGAATAATCCTTGGGTGGCTCTTATGAGGTTCAAATATTTAAAGAAAGAAGGTAATTTTGATGGTTGTCCTCCCAAGAATGCTTCTCATATTTGAAGTATTCGCAAAACTTTTGCAGCCCTCAAAGAAGGCTTTTCTTGGTGTACTGGGTACTAATCAGTCTTTCTGGTTTGATAAGTGGAGACTTGAGGGTTCAATTGCAAATGGGTTCCCCTATGTTCATATTTCAGACTCTCTTTTAACCATTCAGGATATTTGGCATGATGGGAGGTGGGTCCTTAATGGGATTTACACCCTTATTCTGGAGGAGGTTAGACAACTTGGAATATTATAATCCTGATCTGCAAGCTGGGGAGCACCCCTGTTGGATTTGGCATGCCTCGGCCTCAAACTCTTTTTCTATAAATAGTGGGTATAATTGGTTGTTCAAAAGAAGAGAAAAACCCAAATCAGCTCCTGACAATTACCTCGAAAGATAACGAGGCCCCTGACAAAAAAAAAACCCAACTCGACCCCTGACAATTACCTCGAAAGGACAACGAGGCCCCTGTGCAAAAAAAAATTCAACGTTATTTTTTTTGGCACAGGGGCTAATCAGTCCCAAAAAAAATTATCAGGGGCCAGATTGGGTGTTTTTTTTTTCTTGGGGGCCTCGTTGTCCTTTCGAGATAATTGTCAGGGGCCGGATGGGGTATTCACTCTAAAAAGAAAGATCAGCTGGGCAGAAGAGGAGAATTGGCTGTGGATTTGGAGGCTTCATGTCCCAAAAAAATACAAACGCTATTCCTATGGCAGATTTCAGATGTAGCCGTGATTTAGCTACTTTTAATATATGCCACAGATGTAACGCTACTCCTAAAACTATTTTACACTGTCTCAAAGATTATCCCAAGGCTAACATGATTTGGACTGCTTTAGGCCTCATTACAACAAACGTTAACCTATCTTTTTGGTTAAAGGACAGCTGCAAGCATGGTAATTTCTTTATCTTCTTCTCGGCTCTTTGGTGGATTTGGCGTGATAGGAATAATAAGTTTTCTAACTCTGATGATCCTTGGAATATTAGTAGTGTGATTAGTTTGATTAGAAGGTCAGCTAGGGAGTTGCATACTATTTTTACCATGTATCATTCCTTAAGTTGTCCCTTTCTGTGGCTATCTTGGGTGCCTCCCTCTACTAGTGCTGTTAAAATTAATTGCGATGCTAGTCTTTGTAGTCAAAATGGTACTGCTAGTTTTGGTTGTATTATTCAAAATTTGGATGGATGTTGGCTGAAGAGTTGTGGTGGTTTCATCGTAATTAACAGTGTTCTTCGGACTGAACTTCATGCTATTTAGAGGGGTCTTGTTCTTGCTTGGGATTGTGGTTACCGGGAAGTTCTGTGTGAAATAAATTGTTTAGAAACTTTCTCTTTGCTGCAAATAAAGAGGCTTGGTGATACTATGCAAGAGTAGGATTTGGTGAACAAAGTCTAGGATATCTTGACATGGAGCTGGAAAGCTAATATTTCTTTGATCCATAGATCAGCCAATGGTGCGACTGACTTCATAGCTATAAAAGTTTTGTTGAGTATAAAACATTATGTGGAGTATCTACAACCTTCGGATGAGCTTTTTCATCTATTTTTTTAGATTATAACTCTGCCATGTGATTTGGCGTGTTTTTTTTTCTTCTTTCTTGGTTATTTTTTTTCTTTTATCTTTAGTCAATAAAAAAATTAACTACCATATCTCTGTTGAAACTCAACTGCCAACCTCACCGACTTTTCTCGAAGCTTGTTGCTGCCATATCTCTGGCACTTCACCCAGTGGTGCATCGTTGGAGTCTCCACGGTGCTGATGCTTCTCCTTTGGTATAATCTCTATTATCATGACCAAAGCAACCATATCTTCCACAAATCCAAACAAATATTTTCATACTCAATGTCATAACCAAAACTATCAACACTTATCTTCCTTATGACTGGTAGAAACTAGTAACATAGATTCATACAAACTTGCCTCGTTCAATCAACTTAGTAGTAACATCTACTTTGATCAGATTATCCACTACCGTTGCAATCTTTATCATTGCTTTCTCATGAAAATGGCAAATACTAAGCCCAGAGATCCATATCCAAACTAGGATTAAGCCAAAGGAAGGAAACGAGTAAGGATGGCATCTAAGACTTCACTGTTTCATAATGTCCTATGATAATCAAGAAGCACCTTTCCTCAATCTTCAAACCGATCAAACTAAGCTAGAAAATAAACCAAAGCCTACGTCAAACCCCTCATAGCTACCCTTTATTCGCCATACAATTAAAATGCTTTCCAGATAATTAAAAGATAAAAAATCATAGATGGCTAGGTAATTACCCAAAAAGTGAGGCCTGCAAAAAAAAAAAAAATTCAGCCCCTGATATTTAATTTAATGATTTTTGTCTGGTTAACAAACATACCTATATGACACATTAAACTGCTAATATGTTTGTTTAAGTATTATTCGAGGACACACGGAAAAAAGTAATGTTCGAGGCCGTTTATAATTTTTTATTTTTTTATCTTTTTTTATATACATTAGCTAAATTTATTACGTAAAAATTAATAAATATCAGTAATTTTTAAATTTTTATTCATAAAAATTGAATAGAAAATATACTTTTTTTAATCCATTTACTATTGCTTAGAAAAGTTATTAAAATATTATATTATTAGAATTATGTTAAGTCTTAAGTATATTCAATAATATCATAATTCACATAAAACTCATTTATTATTAACTATTATATTGATTGAATTATTAAAATAAGTGTATATTCTATTTTGTAACACCCTCACTACCAGAATGTCACGCTTCCGGCTGCGCCACTCTGATAGCAAGAAGTATTATGACTACTCTATATACTAAATATTAAAATAGGAGCCTCTGACTCGACACCGTGTCGCTGATTTCTTTGAAAACCGGAAATAAATACTAAATTTAAGGAAATACAAGCAGGCATAGATTCATATACAATACTCCTTACATAATATCTCATAATATAATATACATATAAAATATACAACCCCTATCCCTCTTACAAACTTGTAATAACAAAGACGAGGGAAGAAAATAATCTAATTAATACAACAACATATAAACCAAACGTAGTATAACTCTTCTTAATTAACCATCATAATTTACATAAACTTATTATTATTAGTAGAAGTGCATATTCTATTTTATAATAAATAATAAAAAAATTAACATAGTATTTTATCTAAAATAGATATAACAAATGAGAATATTTATGGCAATTAACAAGGTAGATATAACATCAAAGATTAAAAAAAAACATTTTAGAATAACTAATAACAAACAGGTAAGACTAATAATAACTAGCAATGTCATTATTATTATGTATAACTTCTATTCAATTTTTATAAGTAAAAGAGTTTTAAAAAATCAATAATGCTCTACAACCAAGTTAATTACCCAACTAAGTCCAACCAAGTTGGTATAACCTAATTTACATCCACGCACCACTATCTGTAACTGCTTTTTGACTAAACGCGCCACTATATATAACTTTCTCAGCGGATTTCATTTTTTTTCAAATTTCTCTGCGTTCTCTCTGTTCTCTGCCTTCTTTCTTTTCTCTATGTTCTTCCATTCTCTTCGTTTTCTGATTTTTTATCTGATTTGGATCAATTTTTCAATAGATTTTTTGTTTTCGAAAACAATGAATGATACAAATTCAAATCAGTTGAATCAAGACGAATTGGATTAGTGTTCTGAATCGAATGAAGTGGACGAAGTTTTCTTCTTCCCTAGTTAATGTAGTTCGTTAGTAGTTGATGCTTGTGAAGTTTTATAAACAGAAAGATAATTTCATTTTTCTTTGTGAAAACTAGTACTTATAGTTGAAGGTTTGAATTTGAATAGAATGTAGGAGTTTTGAATTATTTTTTTGAAGAATCTATTTATAGTTTTGGTGCATTATGAAAGACAATTTCATTTAATGTAGAACTATTTTCGGTGTTTTTTCAGTTTCTATGTGATGTTGATGAGAAGTTTATGCCAAAGGTCGGGATGACTTTTAACATACTTGAAGAAGTTGAAAAATTCTACAAAGATTATTCTAAACTTGTAGGATTTTCTACCAAAATTAGGAACACAAATAAGAAGGAAAATGAAATCAAGAACCAATTGATTACATGTAACTGAGAGAAAAAATGAAAATCGAACATATCTCCAACTCAGAAGATAAATCTTTTAGTTAGATTAAATTGTCCTACAAGAATTTATATACATATATTAAAGGACGCTGCTGTTTGGGTTATTTCAAAGGTTGTTTTGCATCATTCACATTCATACTGTCCAAATCAAGCAGGGATGTTTAAACAACACAGGCAGTTAAGCATGTTTGTACGCAGTACAATTGAGAATAATGATGAAGATGGAATTAGACAAAGTAAAACGTATTAATCATTTGTCTTAGTGAAAAGAGGTCATCGTGAGTATTTTGGAGATGTTGTTTCATTCGATACCACTTATAATACAAACATGTATTTTTGTTGTTCTGGTTTTTGTGCTTTTGAAACAAGTTTTGGTGCATATCAGATTCTTTTCTCAGCGCAATCCTGATTTTGTTTTTGTGTTTTTGCCTTTAGGTATAATTTGGTTTTTAGTTCTTTTGTTGGTGTGAATCACCATGGTCATTCTACACTTCTCGGATGTGCTCTGATTAAAAATGAAAATATTCAATCATTCAAATGGTTATTTGAATGTTGGATTCGTTGCATGGGAAAAAAGATTCCAAAAGTCATTCTTACCGATCAATGTGCATCGATGCAAATGGCTATTGAGATTTGTATGCTCACAACAATTCACAGATGGTGCATTTGGTATATTATGAAGAAGATTCCACATAAATTAAATGGCTATAAGAGACATGAAGAAATTGAACAAGAGATGAGTCATGTTGTTTGGAACTCTTTTACAAAAGATGTATTTGAAGGTTGTGGTAGGCTTAGAGAAGGGGGGGTTGAATCTATGCCTTCCTTTTAGTTGCTGTTGTTTCCCTTTTAAAACAGATTTGCAATTCTGATTCTGTTTTAACTTAGCAGCGGAAATATATGAGACAATTTATTTTTGTCTCATGAATATCAGAAAATAGAACACAGCAGAGAAGAGAAAAGCTAACACCAGCATGTATCCATTGCAACAATAAACAATTAGTTAATAAGTAAATATTATTAATCAACACTAATTATTTATTTTGCCCAAAAATAATGTTTGCCATCACTAATTAATTTAGTTAATTTCTTAACTCAACAGTATTTGATAGAAATTGGAATGATTTTCTTATGAAGTATGGTGTTAGAGACAATAAATGACTTTCAGATAAGGGTGAATTTATTATAATGAATTAGATATTTATGTGTTTTGCTTCTGTAATAAAGGTGTGAACTTGTATACGTTTCGGTGCATTTGGTTTCTGATTTATGTATTTTACCATTTTTTCAGAACTTTTTGAAAGTCGTCATTTATGGATCCCAGTTTATCTTGATAATCACTTTTGGGTTGGTATGAGAAGCACACAAAGGAGAAAGAGCATGCATGCATTTTTTAACAAGTTTATTACACGTAATAGCTCATTGATCCAATTTGTGAAACAATATGATAATTGTCTAGAAAGTAGAGAGCAAAAAGAAGAGAATCTGATGTTGTAGATTTTCATACTGTGATACCTTGTGCAACAAAATCATCAATAAAAGCTCAATTTCAGCATGTGTATACTGACGAGAAGTTCAGGGAAGTTCAAGCATAATTTAGAGGAAAGATGAATTGCACTACAAGATCAATAGAGTTCGCTCTAGGTTTTATGGCATATGAAGTTGTAGAATAGGTTTCAAACTCAACATTCAATAAGTTTGTGGTTACATATGACGCGATATCATGCGAAGTAAAATGTCAGTGCTTATTATTTGAGTCAAGAGGCATATTGTGCCGTCATTCTCTGAGTGCGTTAAGCTTTGAGCGAAGAGATAAAGTATCACCAAGATATATATTAGAACGATGGAGCAAGAATGTAAAGAGGAGGCACACACATATGAAGAGTAGCAGCCATGATGAGCCTTTATTGAAGCCAAGAAGTAGGAGATTTGATGAGTTGATATTTTGGTCACACAATATTTGTGAATTTGCATCAGAATCTAAGGAGTTGATTGTGATTTTGCACCGCGCTTAGGATAATGCGATGGTTGAGATACAAGAATATAAAGCCAAAAGTATAGGACAATGTTTGTTATCGCACGAAGATGCTTCGTTGGAAGATATTAATGAGCTTCAAAGCCCGCCACGTGTGAGAACAAGTGAACGTCCCAAAAATATATTGGGATCAAATACTGAAAAATAGATTGTAAATGCTTTAAAGAAAAAGAAAAAGGATGCTCTAAGTGAGGTAAAATTGATGTGCTTTAATTGGGTAAAATAGTCTTTGTGCATGTTGATAATTGTGCTAATATACGATTTACTTTTTGTAGTTAAACCTTTTAGATGATGGATCAGTGGTGCAGTCAAATTCTAGCCTTTATCATGGACAAATTATGAATTATCAGTTCAGAGATTCAAGAAAATAAGATAGGTTTCTCGGTGTTTATTTGAATAAATTTCGGTGCAATGAGTGTAAAATTTTTATTTTTTAATAGAATGAGGTTTACTTTCTAAATTGCGTTGTGTTGTTCCATTTACCAAGTTACTGTTGGTTTTTAAATTATTTTTTCAATTGTTTAATGGTAAATAGTTTCAGGTTGAATGAGAAGAAATTCAATGCATCTGTAGTTTCTTCAATATATTAAACCTAATAATTGTGAACTTTGATTAATAGGGCTTCAAATTCTGCAATAGAGTACAGACAGATTCATAAAAGTTTAATTTGACAAAGAAATTTATCAAAAGTTTCAATTTAATATTTACAAAGATGCAATGGATATTTTTGTTTTAACTATACAACACACAGATAATTCAATACTCAACCAGTGTATAAATTCATAACAATTTACAACATTCAACCTATACACTTTCTATATTTTCTAATGAAAATTTACAGAAAGGACTTGATATTGAAGCAGATAGCTTTGAGAGTCTTATGCCTTCAGATTCAGCAATGACTTTATCTCTCGATTATTTCGTTAAAGATAACAATCAAAGCATATTCCATTCTGAAACGATCAATTTTTCCATACAATTTAAGGAAATTTATTTTTAATTTAGAAGTAAAGAATTATGTGTTTTTAATGATACTTACTTATTTTCAATTTTTCATGTGTATTTTTCTTTTCTAATCTTTTTGGGATGAATTGTCTCTAGCTATTTCATGACATATATTCTGTAATTTCAGCTAATAAACAAAAATAAAATAACAGAGTAAAATATGTTTAATAGGATAGTTACACGAAAGCACAATAAAATATATTAAATAACAGTACTTACGATATTCATTGACCATTGAGTGAAATATATGGTGCTTCAATGCTCTCTTGATTCTCCACTAAAGGTTTTGCTCCAGCATACACCCTCATTTCTAATATCATCAAGCTCTAAAAAGTACAGAAAGCCAAACATAAGAAGCAGTACAAATTAATTTGACACAGAATTCACTACAATAGAAACGGTAATTTACGGCGGTTTATTTAGGGATTTGTGGCAGTTTTAAACCGCCGCGAACCAAAATTCCAGTGGTTCCACAAGCGTCGCCTATTAGGGGCCGGGGTGGAGATTTGATTTTGCGGTGGTTCTAAGGAACCGCTGGCACAACCGCAGCAAATCAAGTTGACAATTTTAGGGCGGTTGCAGAACCGCCGCTATTTGGTTTAGTGGATTTTTAAAAAAAACCTGTGGCGGTTTTAAAACCGCTGCAAATTTATGTGGATTTTTTAAAAAAAAATTGCGGCGGTTTTAAACTGCCACAATTTCATACACAAGCTTAAAAAAAGAACTGACCAACTACAATAGTTTATACCATTTTTCTTCATTATAACATATTTTCTTTACATCATATTTATTAAACTTGAGATATTAACACAAAAAATTACTAAATAAAATATATTAAACTCGTAGATAATTCTAAAATGTTAACTAAAAAAAATATTTATTTGTAAATTATTTACTCAAAAAATATTGAACACAAAGCTACTATGCTAAGAAAATTCTATTAGCTGTATCAAAGCTTTTAGTTAATGCTTTGATCAAATTTTAGTAAAGCTTTTAATTGATGCAGTACCAGGAGCACTTATACCGACACTAAGGTCTCCATCAGTTGTTGGTCCTCAACTAGACCTGCAAATTGTTTCCATCAATCATCCAACGATACAAAGCCAAAAGAACTAGTTTAATTAAAAAAAGGTAGAGGTTCCCCCAGTGGTTATCTAGTTATGAGATGAAAGCATATAATCACTGTCTTTAAAAATTAGTTATATTATTTGCCCACTGTCATCATGTCTCACCAATAAAGAAAACATATATACGCCCTTTTCATATCACTATAATAATATATATGATCAAAGGTAGGTAAGCTTATTGCTAATAATTTAATTTAGGTCTTGATTTGTTATTACTAAGGTCTGTATAGCTATTGTTGGAGATTCTTCTTACTAAATAGAATTATTAGGGTGGAATAAGCAAGCTAAGTTTTACTAAGTTGTTAGCTACTTGGTTGGCTATACTTTTTGTATGTGTGAATTATTAGCGAGTTCGAGTAAAGTGTGGTTGCTAATAACTCTATACAATCATGCATGCATGACACTATGAAAATAAGAGCCTATACAATCTAATTTTGAAAAGATGAATGCTACTTGCCCAACACTCTAAACAATGGTCTCTGATTCCAAGTGTTATGTACCGCTTTTAGCTTGTAAACCCCACCTTTAATTTTTTTCTATATTGACTCAAAAGAATTAGATATATATCAAGCTTAATTAACTATTATATATGTAACAGTGTTAATTGCAACACTAGGATCTTAGGTATCATTTGGTATGGTTATTGTTCTAAAATAAAGGCTATTAAGTTGTTAAATATGAAAAGGAGGAAGTCCTTGATCAGTTGAGTGATGAGAAACCTTTGGAATAATAATACTGTACATGCATCTCTCCTTTTGGTAGCTGTTGATTATTTAAAGGCATTCCATTTTGATGAAAATACTATCTGCCTTGTGCTAAATTGCAATACAATGTGGTCCTGCTTTCTCTCATGTCACCCTATATATATATAAGACTCATGTCAGTTAATTCATTAAATTAGAGGATCCTCAATACTGGTGTTTAATTAAGAAATACAAAATTTGATTCGTGAAAAGACCGTAACAACGTTAGTAATCGATAAGAAAAATCTATAAAATAGAAAAAAACGAATCTATCTAGAATGTAAATATGTGTGGTTAAAATGATCAGCATTCACTGTGCATGTGTATGTAAGATTCATCACAGCATGCATGCCCTTTGCTCCGATCCGATCCTGTTCATTACAAACAACATCAGGATCGTTCGGAACGATGCTTCATAATACTAACAACAGTATATATGCATTAAACAGCTGGAATTTGATTTCTTTTCTTAATTTAAAGACAAATATCTATGTCCTTGCAACTACACACACATGCATTAAACATGGAGTGAGAGAAAGCACCTGTGGCACCATGAGTTAGCGCAGAATCCCCAGAATGTTTGTCCATCCAATCTAATCACTTGCTAATTAAATAGCCCAATGACACAAACAACAAGTAAGACATCATTACATAATTACTCAAACTCAACAGAAAGATTCCAAAAAGTGACACAATTAGTAATCATTTTATATCTCTATAGGCACAACGCACATTGATTAACACCACTTTCACACTTCATTACATTCAACATTTCACAAAAAAGGGTGAAACTGCAAAGTCAACATAGAGGTCAAAACCAAATACAACCCAGAAAATGAAACCAACTTAGCTCAACCAAGCTATAGTTATAGACTTAGATTAACCATAACAACTACCAACACCACCTGGTCCCAGACCTAATTATGCAATTTCCCACCTACCACCATTTCTTAAACTATACAAACCAAGTTCCTACACCAATCTAATTAAAATATAATATACACAAGGCACCACATGCATAATTATACAACCTTTTACATTGAATTAAACCGATAAATATATAAATAATTTTTTATAGTAAATTAAAAATCAATATATAACTTTTTTCCTCACTAACAGCACAAGCTAATTATTTGGAGAAATTAGTGAAGACCCACATGCTAGATAAACTAATCATGCATGAAAATACTAAAATCTAAACAAAAGATTAAAACTTTTGAATCAACTAGTGAACTTGATAAGTACAAAAGTAGAGAGGAAGTATATTAGAGGAATTACCTTCAACAATTCATGGAGAAGAGTGATGATCAGAGGAAATTTGAATGGAAAGTGAAGAAAACACTATCACCAATACGGGGCACTTGACCTTCTTTATTTTTTTTGATGTTCTGCATTATTTAGATGATATCAGATGATACAGAAAAAAAATTTAATCAAGTTAATCCTAACACTTTTAAATTGTCAAGTCAATTTAGTCTTAAAATTTTCTCAAAATAAAATTTCCATCAAATAACTATTATAAAACTAAATATATAGATTACCTTATAAATATCAAAGCAAAATGTGAACTTCACATGGCAGAGAACTATAAGTTCAGAAAGAATGCCACTATGTAGAACATTACATTTGATCTCACTATTCCACAAATTCTATTCTTCCTTCTAACCTCCAACTCTCAAATGAACATAATCGTTGCAGAATAAGAACCAAATAATGAAGTCATTAAGTGACTAAAGAACTCAATAATCAGAAATCAAATATGAGGATAAAATCAAGTAATAAAGTAAGAAAACATAGAACCACAATAACTTTCAATCCATTTTGAGAACCCATCCCCATTTAGAATTGCCATAAGAACTTTTCCTATCCTAGAGCATGCTCTATTTTCATCAGTAGCTGCAATCACATGGGTGACTTCTGAACTCCAAATCTTGGTAACTATAGCACCAATCTTGCTTGCAAAATTAATCAGAAGTATCCGTACCATCAACAGAGGAAAGATTAAAAAATAAATATTGGGAAATACTAATTGACTAATCATATGGGAACTCAAGACAAAGAGCTTAAATGGAAACTCATCAATTACAATAGATTCAAAAGCTCATCCTAATTCCTAATAGATAACCCTAATACACATTAATTAATTGAAAGCGAGCACAGAGAGAAGATCAAACCAGGAAAGAGGAAAGCAAGCAGTAGCGAAGATGGAACATATCAGAACGAAAGAAGGATGGTGCGTGGGTGGCGGATTGTGGGAAGATTTCGTTCGCGGGATTTGCAGGAGCAGCAGACTGAATAGGCAGCAAGAGGGGGATTTGCATGCAAGGCGATGCAATAGGATCGAGCGATGGCCATGCGATATGATGAGGGTGGCACGATTTCGAGCGCAGCGGCGAGGCAGAGAGCCATTGGAGGTTTTACATTTTTCTTGAATCACGGAAGGAGAGGGTTTCTTTTTTAATTCCAATTGGGGATTTCTTTGTGTGCATTGCGTTTTTCCCTTAAGCCATAGTCAAATTATTTGATTTAGCAGCCCTATTTAAAAACGTCACCGAGACTGCCGTAATCTAGCATTTTAGCAGTATTTCTAAAAACCACTGGTATATTACCGCCGCCATTTGCCGCTTCTGGCGTAGTGATTACACCAAAATTAATTAATGATTACAATGCACAAACTCAATTCAAAACAAAAAGACAAACAAGATAAAGAAAATAAAAATATGTATTATGTAAACAACTTACCACAAATTTATTCATTTTTGTTCTTTCTTCATTGGGAGATTCTTTTTGAATGGGGTCAAGCACATGAAATATTTTATTTTGCACATCCGAAATCCACAACCACTAATGTCTTCCATGGCAAATTGGGGCAAATAACTAACATTTGGGTAAATAGGACAATATTTTAGTCTAAATGACACAGAATGAAAAATTATTTAAGAAGTTTTAGAAATAAAAATTTATAAATGGATGGGATGCTAGCTTTTTTTTTTTTTTGTCTAAAAAGGTAGTTCTTATATTCATTAATGCTTTAGGCCTTCTTGATTACTAGATTAATGTAGTTATGCTAAAACTTCATCAACATGTTATTCTACACCGAAATAATAACTTTTAGCATATAATATATTTTCAAAATGCACCAAAATTGAGGTTAAAGTTTAATTGTAGTAGAGCTTACCACAGTATTAGATGGGACACAATATTTTATATATATATATATTCTTCAAATTTTTTTTAGATTTCTTCTTGTTGAGAAGTTGGCACACTACGGAGAACACTTATGAAAACAAAGGACCCAAATTAAATTACATATATGGTACAATAATTCATAAAAAAGCTTTAGTGTTATAGCAGAAGAATTACCAGATGTTTAACAAATTCTTTTGGTTTTAAAGATGCAAAATAAAATCTAGCTCCTTCGAATAGATTTTCATGCTTCAACTTGAATATAATCTCCCATTCATTACTGGTGTCATCTTTGAATGTCTTGATATTTGTGGCCCAATGATAGCATTTGTCTCTAAACTCTTCCGTTATTTCCTTTTGCTTGACTGGAGTCTTGAACTTTTCAAGGAAGCTCAAACTCAGCTATACATCTTGTTGCATTAGTTGTGGACTTGTCTACTTGGCAAATTTTAATGCTGTTACAACCCCAGCATCCATAACATCATCAACCAGCATTTCTAACTCATCAGCCAACACGAGGTTCTCTTGAGTTCCAATTTTTGAAATTTTCTCTTCTTGGCTGGTGGTTCATCCTCTTGTGTAATTGTAGCTTCATCGATTGATTGACTTATGCCAAAGTCAAAGAATGGTGTACCAAAGTCATCATCCAATACAGCATTTGCAACCGTCAACAAACCATCTTTGAGATCTTGAGATGATGGAGGACTGCAGGATGCCACATAAAATAGTTAAAGAATGTACCAAAACTATTATAAGAGAAATTTATTAATTAGAATTTACGCATTAAGAGGAACTTCATGCTGAATTTCCTTTGCCAAGCTTCCTCAGGAGCTTCTTGATGTGGTTGTGAAGGACTGCAAAATGAGATATAAAATTGTTTAAGAAAGCACAAAAAAAGAATTATGCAACAAAAAGGAATGTAACTAGAACTTACGCATTAATAGGTTCTTATATTGCAGAAATTCTTGTGTTGGAGACTGTGCAACAGGTTCTTGTTGAGTATGCTGAGCACTGGATGCAAAGGTTTCTATTGAAGGAGCAATTACTTGCAGTGGCACTCTAATCAAGGCAAATAATAAAGAAATTATTAAGCAGTAAACATTAACAAATTTTGATAAAACCATTAACTCAATGATTGGAACGAAAAACTAAATTGAAAAACTCATATATTCAGTAGTTCAGATTCAGATTGAGTTTGTCTTCGTAGCACAAGCATTTGATCTTTAAGGTATGTCCCGAGATTAATAGTTATGTTACTCATATTAAACAAAATTCAGTGTCAATTAAGTCAATAAAATTAAACAAAATAAAAAATTCAACAATATAGTTAAATACTTTACTCACTTATCAGATTTTGGTAAATGTTTTATCCTTTCCTCTATTCTTGCTTGATCAACTGGGTAAGCTTGCTGAATAAGGTTGGCTTCATCCATTGTTTCTTCTTGTACTTTAAACTTGAAATGCACCAAAATTATCTCAAAAAGCACCTCAATCATTGAACAATAATAAAACTTTTATTGTATGTGAACTTACAAAGTTGCATGTTGCAAACTCTTTTTTTTTCTTTTTTTCATGCCTTTTTTTCTTGAAGAAAATCTTAGAGGGTTTTTTTTTTCTAAAAAAAATATATATGAAATTAAAAAGCACATTATGGTAGTACAAGAAATAAAGAAATAGTAAGACAAAGAGACATATTAATCAGATCACTTTGTGCATTTACAGACCCTGATAGTTTGACCGTGTTTGAAATATAGAATCATTTTCACTCGACAAATTCACAGGTAGCATTCTAAGGACAAAATAAATATTATTCAGTAAAACTAAAGTAATTATATCAGCTTTTAGAAAATTTTAGCAAAGAAACAATATAAATTATCGAATCTTATGTTTGTGAAGAATCAAAGTGAGCTTCTGTCGAGTCGTGGCCATTTTTTGGTTGTTTAGGCCGAACAAGTTTTCTTTTTTTCAGGGGTGTTGCCTTTTTTTGGAATATCTTTGGTTTTGGCCTATATCTTGGAAAAAAAAAGAATCATCAGGAAAATAAACATAATAAATATTGACAAAAAAACACCGAAAATTAAGACATACTCTTCTATAGGATTTTTATTTTTTTCTTCAACCTTTTTTTTTCTGTTTTTTCTGGATTTCTTCACTTCTGAGAATACATACAAAAAAATCTATTTATAAAAAAAATTGATGAAAAAACAGAACATAGTTTTATAATAATAGTTTCTGAATCTTACTCATCATCAGATTTAGTCTCTGTTTGAGAAGATGAATCCACAATAACATGTTTCCTCTTTTTGGATTCCATCCTAAAAAGGTAAAAACACATGAGGTAAATAAACAGAATAAATATTTACAAAAGATATCGAAAAGTAACACTTACATCTTTGCCAATCTTTTGGGTTGTTTTCTTCTTTTCGATATCTCTTCAGAGTCATATTCAGAATTAGACTCATACTCAGAATCAGTTTTGCTTTCTGAAGATGAGTCCAATACAACAAGTTTCTTCTTTTGTTACTTCGTTTTTTTCTTCTTTTCTTTTTTTGATTGTCCTCTCAGTTGTGCTCTTCTTATGAGGCACTAAAATAGAAAATTATTTAATTAGCAGAATATATTTCAAACAAATGCACCGAAATTTAAGGGAATAATTTCTGTTGAGTTACCATTTCATCCTTTGCCTCACATTCTATCCTTTTAACGAGCCTCTCTCTTGTTCAATGTTGCACTCACAGTGGTTTGGGAATTCTATCCGCTGGCCTATTAATGTATATGTGGATTCATGAAAATATATAATCATGAGTGTAAAGAGACAACCATCAATTGTATATTTGTTTTGCAACTCTGATTCCTTTGAGTGGCATGTGAACCGGAGAAATTTTGCTTATTGTTGTTGGCAACAAGAAACACTTTTGAATAAAGAGGATGAATGCCCTTTTGAATTTCAATTGATTTTCCAGTCCATCCACACTCATGTCAATCAAAGACTTTATCAAAAGTGACAAAGAACAACCTTTGAAGCTTTCAACAACTTTCTTCTGCTCCTCAGTGATTTCTTTATAGATAATTTTGTTCTGAAAGCAATTCCCTACACGAATGCCCTTTCAATTGATTTTCCAGTCCATCCACACTCATGTCAATCAAAGACTTTATCAAAAGTGACAAAGAACAACCTTTGAAGCTTTCAACAACTTTCTTCTGCTCCTCAGTGATTTCTTTATAGATAATTTTGTTTTTTGTTCTGACTCCTACAACAATAGTAAAAATATTTTAATAACACAAAAGTAATATAAAAAAAATACCAAAATTTAATTGATAGAATAGATTACAAAAAAGATTTTTGTCGGATGCCTTTAAGCCAAGAGCATCTGTTATCTTGATAGGGGTGATCTTAATTTTTTCGTACCGTGTGTCCAATGAACTATTATACAAATAAAATAAATTAGCCAGTTCTTTCAGCGGTTTATGGGTCACATTCAAGCCAGGCAGGGACGGATTCATGTTGAAGGGAGTGGACGCAAGTGCCCCAGTGGAATTTAAAAATTTGTTAACTAATACATGGTAAAAAAATTTATTTCTCCCCACTATATAATTAAATTTGACTCCATTATAAGTGAATTTCACTCATTAACTTCAATGATCAAAAAATAAATAACAATTCAAAATTTGAATGAATTTGTTAAATAATATTTAAAAAAAAAGTGAAATAATTATAGTTTTGTTATTTTATAATTGTGACTAATAAATAAATTTAAAATTTGAAAAAATATGTTTATATACTCAGTGAATATTACTGTTATGCTGTGTATATATATTATATATATTTGATTATTTTTTAAAATAGAGGTAACTACCAATTTGATATCTAAAAGATTCAGGTGCAGACAAA
Source organism: Arachis ipaensis (assembly GCF_000816755.2). Lineage (NCBI taxonomy): Eukaryota > Viridiplantae > Streptophyta > Magnoliopsida > Fabales > Fabaceae > Arachis > Arachis ipaensis. The sequence goes on along the minus strand of NC_029786.2, from coordinate 18,844,586 downwards.
ATAATCGTTAAATAATTTGAAAATTGTGATAAAAATAACTAATAAATATTATATTTATTAAAAGTGACAAAAAATCTTTTAATATTTAACAAATGACATATCCATTTAATCTAAATATTTGATAGTCAATAGAATTCAACCTAATATTTTATTATATTTGATTATAAATATATAAAATTATTCTGTTAAATTCATTTCAAATTAAATAAATTATCTTATTAAACTAATTTTAATATTAAATTAAAAATACCTAATAAAAATATTAATATTATATTATTGATTTTAAATAAAAAATGGTTAAATAAATAATAATAATAATAATAATAATAATAATAATAATGATAAAATACCGTAATAAATATTTTCTTGTCCCACTCGGCACTTGCGTACCTCCTCACTTGGAACCATGGTTCTGAAAACCGAACCGGACCAGCCGGTTCAACCGAAAAACCGAGAACCGATCACCTAACTGGTCCGGGTAAGGTCAGAAACCGGTTGGCAAAAAACCGGTGAAAAAAAT
>NC_029786.2:18809988-18843423 GCF_000816755.2 Arachis ipaensis | reverse complement strand
CATAAGTAATATAAAAAAAATACCAAAATTTGATTGATATAATAGATTACAAAATGGATTTTTTACCGGATGCATTTAAGCCCAAGACATCCCTTATCTTGTCAAGAGTGATCTTGATTACCCCATACCATGTGTCCAGGAAGCTATTAAACGGATCAAAGGAATTAGCCAATTCTTTCAACAGTTTATGGGTCACATTCAAGCCCGGGATATGTCTCATCATACCAAATCTCAATTCATCCACAAGATTTTTCTTTATTTTGTTGAATATATTTGATATTGATCTTGTGGAGCATTGCAAATCATGAATGTTTTGTAAATAAATAAAAATTATATTATATAACTATATTTATAGTTATAGAACAAAAATGAAGTTGTTTTAACATATATATGTTTACATTATATACTGGTGTCTTCTTTGAGATGTTCTTCATAGCAACTTTTTCATTGTCATTTTTGCCGTAAAGAATAAAGAATTTGGTTAATAGAAAACAACACTACATTTAACTCATGAAAATCACTTAACCATACACAAAATGAAACTAGAAGCACTACAACAACATTTTATGGCCTAATTACACTAAATTCAGGATAAAAACACTAATTACACCTCAATTCGGTCAAAATGCACCGAAAGTACTTACTGATTACTTGTCACAAACTCAGTTCAAAGCATGGCAATCACTTAAACATGCACAAAAATACATGAAAATTACTCAAACATGCATAAATTAACAACAGAAGCACTACAACAACATTCAATGGCCTAATTACACCAAATTCAGAACAAAAACACCAATTACACTTCAATTCAGTCAAAAAGCACTGAAAGTACTTACTAATTACTTGCTACAAACTCCGTTCAAAGCATGCAAATCACTCAAACATACACAAAAAGACATGAAAATCACTCAAACATGCACAGAATAACTCCAGCATTCTATGGCCTGATTACACCAAATTTAGGACAAAAAGACCAATTGCACAATAATTCAGTCAAAATATACCGAAAGTACTTACTGATTACTTGCCACAAACTCAGTTCAAAGCATGCAAATCACTCAAACATAAAAAAAAAAAAACCACATGCAAATCAATTTTGGATAAGAAAATGTCATTAATATAGATTAAATGACACCAGAAGCACTACGACAATATTCTTACACTGACCTAACACATTTATCACGAATGAACAGTATAAAGAGAACATTTATATCTACATTATTGCTAGAACACAAACTGAATCTACTAATACATAGAAATATGACTATTTAGTATTTCACGATAGAAAATGCGAAAGAGAAAAGTGAAAAATATGGACGATTTATCTTCAATAATCTTTCGTCTTCTCTTTCGGTGTTTGTTGTTGAAGATTTCAAACGTATCTCCGATATTTTCTTGAGTTTTCGCGAAAATTTTCACATATTTTTGAGAGATTTTGAGCATAGGTTTGAAGTTTCTTTGTTGCAATTTTGAAGAAGAAAGTGGAACCGTTTTTCATATTAATGTGCACAGCTTTGAAGCGTTACACACTCTATTTTGAAGTTGGTTTTGTTGGATTTAGGTCAACTTGATTGGACTTTGATACCAAAAAGGCTTGTATGTGTTGCATTATTCTTAAAAAAATTAATATTTCACAATTCTTACCTAACAAATTTAACTAATATATATGAAAAAAGTAATAAAAAATAGAAAAAAAAATCATAAGCAATTCTTGACAAGTACAATGTTACATGACCAGCAAATATTATATTTTTTACCAGCACTTAGCCTGCAATAATTTGGACTCATATTTACAGACATTTTGTACACAAAAAAAAATTTACACATATATTTACTAGAATTTTGCACACATGAATCAATACAATTTGCACTCATAAATTAATATAATTTGCATCCACGTTTTTCAGTATTTACATACATAAATTAGTAAAATAATAATTTAGTATTTGTACTAATTAAATAATAGCTAAAAATTACTAGCTCCCAATAGTTTCTCTTCTTGACAATTATCCCGGATCAAAGGCCAGAAAGGGAGATTTGTTTTTATGGAGGATTGTGATCTTTCGAAAAAAAATTGCTAAGGACTGGAATAGATAATCACCCTAATTAAAATGCTTTTCCAACACGTTAATAACATCTTTGTACAACTCCGACAGAATCTCACGAGCCTTTGCATTCTCTCCTGTGAGGAGATTATAAATTCTTTGTTTTGAATTAAATAAAATATTCTATAAAAATGATTAGAATCTAAAAAATTATTAAGTTAATACTCAATTTGATCCTGAACTTACACGCGAGTCTCAATTTAGTTTTTGAGATTTCAATTGTCTCTATTTAGTTCCCAAAGTTTATAAACTTGCCTCATATTAGTCCCTGAGACGATTTTTAGTATGAAAATGTTGATAAAGCGCTGTTATAAACTATCAAATGTCACGTTAAAACTTGTAAAATAATGCAGTTTTAGTTTTGACATTTAAATAGCTCAAAAAGGGCATCGTATCACTTATTTTGTTAGATAAAATTTTAATAAACACCATTTACTATGTTTTTGGGTTATTTGAGTGTCAAAACTAAAATGACATCATTTTACAAAATTTAGTGTGGCATCCGACTGTTCACGACAGTGTTCCGTTAACGTTTGTACGTTGAAAATTATTTCAAGGACTAACATAAGTTATATTCACAAAGTTTTGAGACTAAATAAAAACAATTAAAACTCGAAGGACTAAATTGAGGCTTGCATGCAAGTTCAGGATCAAATTAAATATTATCCTAAAATTATTTCTATTAATTATCCAAACAAATGATTTCCAAATAAAAAATTTAACATACTCCTAAAAGATATATTCCCTTCAAATGATTTATCCAAACACATTCTAAAATCAAGTGTTCAGAATAGGTTGCTAACTGGCTAATCTGAAATTTTAGAGTGTAAAAGCAGGCAAAGATTAATACTTAAAAAAGGTCTAAAACTCAGAAAAAAAATCACCAAATGGATCGTTCGAGAAGCTATCACAACTAAGAATGGCATACACAAAATCAAGAGTAAAATCTGAACCAAGCTATAAGGCCATTCCACTGGGACGCAATGCCACAAATAACATGAAACATAACCTAACCTTTCAGCATTCTCTAGATTTCTTTCTACAAAATTAGCTCATGCAAGAGAGTTACCAAATAGTACAGTAGTGATAATAATAATACTAACATTTCTAGCTTTCAGTACATAAGTTACAAACTAGTAGAACAAATCTTTGTCCTGAGATTCTCTTGATTAAACAAAAATAGTTTGTCCTAAGTTTCTTATCATAAATTTTATCAACTCTCCAAGTAATAAAGATGGTGAAAGTGGAACAGATAGATAATACAGAACATATCTAGATATGCAAGTTCTGGTCTAAAAGTAGTGTTCAAAGCATGTGATACTTATGTCATGACCGTGGGAATTGAAGGGATAGTTTTCAATATCTCAGTAATCGCCTATTGATGGTAGGCCGGGAGCACTGTCGCGAGATTCTACGCCTTGATCTCCCATCTTTTGAATATCTTCAGGTGAAAGTATTTTGATATACCAAACATTGTTGACAAATGATCTATAAAAGGTTATGCAGAAAATCCACATACCAAAGAAGGAAAAATGTCAAGAAAATCTTATAAGATGAAATAAATAAGGTTTAAATAAGTTTTTAGCCTCTAATGGTCCTTATAAAAAAGGAAAATTGGTTTGGATCCAAATATTTTCAAAAACATTTCGTTTACGTTCCTATCATTTTGTTTGTTTCTTAGTCCCCCATATTATAGTAATATTCTATAATTGTTTGAAGTCTCTAACAATTATGATAATTTGGTTTAGATAATATTTTCAGAGTAGCAAATTATCATAATCTTTTGTGGATCAAAACCTATTATTTTTCAATATGTATTAACCTATTATCAAAAGAGGATTTTTATAGGTATCAAAACCAAATACCTTTTGAAATGTTTGGATTGAAACCAAAGAGAAACTTCATTGGGAACAAAACCAAGATTCACAATATTTACAAGGACCAAAAAGAATTCGAAGCCAATAAAATAAACATTGCATGTTTTGCTAAGGTGAAGGGCTGTGGATAGAATGAGACAAATTCATTGAGCAAAACTAAATTGTGTAAATATGAAGTTGTACTTACTCCCACGGATCGTCCCCAAGGAGAAGAATATCATTCTCCCTGTCGACGAATACAAGCTGCCAGCCTGATCTAAGAGGGTCTTCTAACTTCCCCTCAATTCCAAACATCTGAGCCAACTCTTCTCGCAGTTCATGCACAGAAAAGGGAAAATCCACACATGGACATGGTAGAAGTATAAGATAGCAAGCCATTGCAGTCAAAAGAACGAAATAATACAACTATATTAAAACCACAAAGAAAATACAATGGATATTAAAACGGTTTGATGACCAGTCCGATTTTCAGAACCTTGGGTATTTGACTGCACAAGGCATCGAACCGGTTCAGACCGTCCAGTTCGAAAACCTTTTTTTCCCCTTACCAAAGCGAAGTTGTTTTGGTCATTTTTGAAAAAAAAAACAGCCCTAACCCTAAACGGCTAAACCCCTTGAAGGCTCTCTTCCTCACCATAGTATGCTGTGTCGTCGTCGTAGGAAGCTCCCTCGCCGTCGTGTGGAAGCTCTGTGGCCATCGTTGTCTCCTCTGTTCGAGCTCTCTCTCTGTGTGTTCGCCGGTGTCGCCGTCTCCTCTGTCGTCGCCGTCACTCCCCTTCCTCCTCGCCGCCAGTAAGCTCTGTGATAATACTGTGTAGTTTTGTTAATAATTTTTGGGGCAATTTACGCATCTAAATTGTTTGATCCTCAATATTACGCAAATACATTGTTTCAGTTTTTAATACGCAAATGCATTGTTTCTGTATTTTATGTAAACCGCTACTGCCAGTAGCGGTTTACGTGTGAGTGTGTTTTGAAAGTGAGGGCAAAATTTGCAGCAACATGCCGAATACAAAATGCCCGATAAGCATGGGGGGGTTGCCAACCACTATCGGGGCTCTCTAATGCAGCCTTGATGCCGTTGTGTCTGTCAGAGATCACGAGAATACCTTGCTGTAGAGTGACATGCCTTCTAAGGTTCGATAGAAAGTACGACCAAGAATCTGCGTTCTCTCCCTCCACGAGTGCAAACCCAACAGGATAAAATACAGAAACAATGCATTTGCGTATTAAAAACTGAAACAATGTATTTGCGTAATATTGAGGATCAAACAATTTAGTTGCGTAAATTGCCCTAATTTTTGCTGTGTACCCTTTCTCCTCTGTGGCCCTCTCAATTTTGTAACTTCTACGGTATGCTTTGATTTCCAGTTCTCACATGCATCTCTGAATATTTTCATGATTTGGTTGTAAAAAATAAAAATAATTAAATTGGCAATTTCAGTAGTTTTCTTTCCTGCCATCATTACTAGCACGATCCAAGCAGCTTCGAATTACAATCGTTGGTTTAAGTTTCAGTTGCTTTGAAAGTTGTGGCCACATTTGATTCATCTTATTTGGTATTATTTATGTTGATAATAAGCACCATTATTACACCTTTGCTTTTTGCATACAAGGTTCTACTACAGTCAACTTAATGATATGGTTTCTGCTGCATTTTATAATGATCATGGTTCTGAAAACCAAACCGGACTTACCGGTTCAACCGGATTAACCGAGAACCGGTCACCTAACCAGTCCAGGTAAGTTCAGAAATTGTTTGGTAAAAAATCGGTGAAAAAACCGGTCGAACCGGCGGTTAACCGGTGAACCGGTAGAACTGTCCGATTTTTTAGCGGTTTTTTGTTTTAAAACAATAACTCTGAACGGCGTCGTTTTATCCCTATAAGAAAAAAAAAAGTTAAAGGAACTAAGCTGAACCCTAATCCCTAAATCACCCATCGTACTCAGCGGCAACAACAACTCATCTCTGTTCTCTTCTCTGCCCAAATCCGATGTTCTGAAAACTGGACCGGACCGGCCGATCAGACCGGTTTAACCACAAACCGGCAGTATTAACGGTTCGGTCAGACATATAAAACCGACAATTAAAAAACCGGTTAAAAACCGTTGAACCGGATGAGAACCGGCCGGTCAGACCGAACCGGAACTCGGCCGGTTTACACAAAAAGGGAAGCTCCTTCGTTTCTTTCTCCCGTTCTCCCTTTTTTTTCTTTCAGTCAGAGAAATCACAAACCTAACCACAAAACCCTAGCACTGTAAGCCTACACCACCGCCACAAGGAGGGGCATACTGCTGCCGTCCGTCGCACTCAAAGCTCGCCATCCGTCATCTAGCTTCCCTCGTGCTCGAAGTCTTCAACCCCTGTTCGCTGTCACCGATCGCGGTTGCTTCCTCGAGCTCGGCGTCCGTCGTCTTTGTCTGCTCAGCCACGCTTCCGTCGCCGTTTGTTTGCCGTTCACGTTCGCGTCTTCGTTCGCGTTCTTCGCCGTTCGCGTTCGCTCGTCGTTCACCGTTCGCGTTCGTCTGGAAGCCACGTTGCTCTGCTTCAAACTCTGCGACCAACCCGCGTGCTCCACTCGTCGAACTGCTCTCTGTTGTCCCCGCCGTGAGTTCCCTAAACCAGCCACCAGACAATACACTCACACAACAGACAACACCAACACTCTTCTTCAAACTCTGCAACTTCTGATTTCTACTACAATAAGTAATTATTTGATTTGGTAGTGGTTTAGATTTTTTCATAGATTAAATTAAAGTTACAATAGTTTTGTTCTCTTCTCTATCACATTGAAATTAAGCTTTGGATTCTCTTATTTCATTTTAATTTTACCGCACTCAACATGTTTGATGAAATGCTTTAACCATATTTCTAATTGGTTTTATAATTTCTAGCTTTTATAATTTCTCAGTCAAGGTTAGTGGTCTGAACTCTGAAATTTCAAATTACTCAAATATGCAATTTCTGAAATTAGGGATTTGTGAATCTGAACTCTGAAGTTAGTGATTGATTTCTGATATGTTACTGATTCTGTTCTAATATGTGCTTTTGTTACTGATTTGTTACTGATTCTGAAATTGAGTAATGGATTTGTTTCTGAAATTGAGTAATGGATTTGTTACTGATTTTGTTCTATGGTCTTATGGATGATTATTGGATTTCTAGCCGTTCTGTTGCTGTTTTTAATTTGGATTATGATTTATTGAATTTAGTTATAATCAAGAAGCAGTTGCTTATAATGCCTGTTTGAGTAATAATTCGTCTGCCAATCCTCCTAATTCAAATGATTCTGCTAATCCTAATCCACCTAGTTCGAATAATAGTCAGTCACAACAAGGTTCTAATTTATGGATTTTGATGATTGATAAATCTTCATGTTGGTTTTTAATATTTAGATATTTCTTTTTACTATTTAACTTTTGAGATTGTATTTTGATAAGATCACACTTTGTTGTTGAATGCTAATTTTTGTTGTTGAATGCCCTGTTTGTTGCTGAATGCTGAATGCCGATGGTAATGGTGTTTTTGCTGCTGAATGTCCTGCTGTTTTTATTTCTTTGTTTGTTGCTGAATGTTGGTGGCAGAATTTAGATATGCTCATGTTGATAATTTTTTGATTTTTCAATGTGCTATGGCTAGTCTTTAATTTTGTATCTGGTTATGGATACTTCTTTGTTTTGTAGTTGCTGGTTTTGCTTTGATTTGTAGTTGCTGGCTCCTAATTATTGCTGGTTTTGCTGGCTTTGTTTGTTGCTGAATGTTGGTGGCAGAATTTAGATATGGTCATGTTGATAATTTTTTGATTTTTCATTGTGCTGTGGCTGGTCTTTAATTTTGTTTTAATTAATAAAACTTTTATTAATTTCAGTTATGGATAATAGTATTAATCAAATAGAGATCAATAAAACTTTTATTAATTTCGAATGATGCTGCTAATCCTAATCCGAATCCACCGAAGCAAATTTGCAACAAGTTCTTGTGGATTTTGATGATTGATAAATCATGATGTTGGGATTTAATATTTAGATATGTTTTTTTACTATTTAATTTTTGAGTTTGTATTTTGATAAGATCATATGGATTAGGTTGATGATATTTTATGTAGTGTTTTAAATTTCGAAGATATTTTAAGATTTATATTATATTATAATATTATAATTATATTTTAGGATGTTTATTTATAATTTATTTATTATTTTATTCTAAAACGGTTTTTTCGGTTGAACCACTGGTTGGACCGGTTGGACCAGTAAACTAGTGAACCAGTGACTAGAACGGTTCGATGACCGGTCCGGTTTTCAAAACCTTGCGCCAAATCCCTTCTCCCTTCTCCCTCACTCTCATCAGTCTCGCTCACCAAAATGGCACAAAATCCCTAACCCACTACGGCGCTACTTCCCTTTCTCTCTCAGCCAGCAGCCCCTCTCTCTCTCAGCCAACAGCAGTCACCGCCTCTGCCGTCGCCGAACTCTTCTCGTCAGCCAGAGAGTGCCTCGCCGTCGGCAGTGACAGATAGAGGGTGCTTCGAGCTCTTGGCCGTCCATCCTCGTCTCCTCCACGTCGTCGCCTTTGGCCGTCCATCCTCGTCTTCTCTACATCGTTTTCATCGTCGTTGTGTGGACTTGCAGATCGAAGCGGGTCGGCTGGATTCCTCCATTGTTGGTGAGTTTGCTCGATCCCGTCTGTCTCGCCGTTCCTCCCTTGCCGGTAGTCTTGCCGCCTGTTTCGTTCCTCGGTCTGTCAGTTTGGTCGCCTTTGCTCTGCTTTAGTTTTTCCCTTTTGTTAATTTCTATGATTTTGAGGTTCTATTTTTTAAAGATTCAACTCTGTTTGCTTCAATTTATGGTCATGTATTTTGTTAATTTTACTGAGTTACTGAAATCTGAGATCTAATTTTTCTGTTTGTTTTGTTCTGAATCTGAATTGGGGTGAGTTGATATTTTTTTCTGTTTGTTGTGTTCTGAGTTCTGACTTCTGAATTAGAGTTGTTGGTGGTTTGATTAATTTTGTCATGATATTTTACATTGATCTGCATATGAGGACATACATGTGTTACAGCTTCTTTATACAAATTTGTTAGACCCAGCAGAAAGGTTGCAAAAGACATGCCCAGAAACAGAATAAAATCTTCACCCTCATGCCCTCATCTTTATTGTTTATTCCCTTCCATTTCAGCATTGTTAATTCTACAATAATTTCTTTCTTTAATTTCTCCTTTTACCCTAAATTTAGGAAATTAAACGTTGGATTAGATTTTTCTTATTTTAATTTTGAAAAGAATAAGAGGAGATCAGATTTTAGTTTACTTACCAGATATTGTTATGGTAACAAAAAGGGTCATGCACTCATGCTACATGTTTCAGTGTATGTTTAATTTTTAATAATTTTATTTAATATTTAATTAAACCGGTTGAACCCCGGTTGAACCCCGGTCGAACCTTTGAACCAGTCACTCTACCGGTTCATTGACCGGTCCGGTTTTCGCAACCTTGATAATGATTTATTTCTACTGAAAATTTAGTCCATATATTTTGTTCAAATATGTGTTTCTGCTAGAAGTTATAAGATATCATTTTCAAGAGCTATTTGTACCTGCTTTAGGGAAATTTTCCTATAATTCTTAAAGGTTTATATGGGATATCTTTGTGGCATAATGCATCTGATATAAATTATTGTGTTTTGTTTGGAACAGGCATTGGGGTATCTTCAATTTATTTTTGCTTGTTCAATTTTGAGTTGGAGTTGGGTTTAATTGTGAGTTGCTGAGTTAATAATACTGATTTTGTTGATGTTTGCTTATTCTGAATTGCTGATCTTCTGAAATGATGATGATGTTGTTGCCGATATGTTGTTGGCTTGTTGCTGATTTTCTGATGATTACTGATTAGTGATGATTAGTGCATGTGTTTACTTAAAAATTTGGTTGTTAATGTTTTTTTTGTGTAGAACATTAGGTGAAATTGTGAAATTTTGAATTTTATTAAGTTAGAAATTATTGAATTTAAATATTTGAAATTATAAATTGAATTTTTAATTAATATTTAATTAAACCGGTTGAACCTCGGTCAAACTATATATATTGTTGTTGATTATAACTTGTTGATTATGATTCTGTTTATTCAGTAACTGATTGATGTTGTTGATTCTTGGTAGTGTAATATATATAGTTTTAATGGTTGATTGATGTTTTTTTTCCTGATTATTGGTGTTTATGGTTGTTTTTGTTGCTATGCTATATTGTGCTGTGAACAGAATATGAATATCATTAGCCATTGTATGTTAAAGTTGGTGGTTAATGTGTTTAGGCTATGTTCTGTTTGGGTCTATGGCTGGATAAAGGGTCTATAAAATAGACCTGATCAAAATATAGTGCCGGATCAAGGCCAAAGCAAAGCCCATTAACACCATTTGCAATTTCATTGAAATTCTTGTCTTACCTTTTTTTTTCCCACCCAGCTTTGCTTCTTCTTTAATTGAATTTAATTTTGTTTGTTTATTTGTTTTTAGATTTCTGGTTGCAGAGTGTTACATTGAAATGGGTTGGAAAGCTGCAGAGAAACTTATTAGACACTGGAAAATTGTCAGAGGTGACAATGTAATAACAATCCCCGAATCCAACTAAATATTGTTTGTCCTTTTTTACATATTTATGTTATAAATTTTGATTTTACATATTCATTTTCTGTATGTAACAGGTTATGATCATAAGGGGTAAAGATAAGGGTGAGTCTGGGGTCATTAAACGTGTTATTCGTTCCCAGAATCGTGTTATTGTCGAGGGTAAAAATTTGGTGAGAAAAATAAAACACTCTTCATCCCTACTATATTATTTGTCATATTTAGCATGTGATTATGGAAAAAAATTGATACAATAACAATATACAAACCTTTGTCATAATGATATGGTATGCTCTAGAAACCATGGACACCAATTAAGTGATGTGTTGGTCGCAAGGACACCAACATAGCATGACGTATGTGTATCTGTATCTATATTTGACGAAACATGTATTTCTCAATTGGTTCACACTTCAGACATGACTTGGAAATAGTATAAATAGGTTGGGAAATATCAATAAAAATGATATTTTGTAAATTTTTGAATGAACTTAGTTGTAGTAAGTAGTAACACAAATGACATATGTTAATAATGTCTCTTAAATTTTCTGGCAGAGCCTAGAATGTTGTATATATTGGTAGATTGATATTTATAAAATCATGAAAATTATATAAATCGTATATGTACGTATGTGTTTATAACAATGTTGTTCTCGTGCTATTTTAAACATTTGGCTTGTCTTGGTTTCTATGTCATGTAAGTATTAGTGCTTTATTCGGTATTTTGTTATAATTTGAATGATTTGGTGTTCATGTGAGTTTATATCTATATTTGCATTTGTATTTTGTTGAGATTAAGTGAGAATTTTATTAAATGGGTGCACTATGCTTTTTAATTTTTTTTACTTGAATGATTTTTTTGATGTCCTTTATACAGGTAAAGAAACATATCAAGGCAGGGCCAGGTCATGAAGGGGGGATCTTTACAGTTGAAGCCCCACTTCATGCCTCCAATGTGCAAGTCGTTGACCCAGTTACAGGGTATATGCACTTGTGTTTGAAAATTGAACCAGTGATTGTTGCATCTCCAGGTTTGGAATAATGTTTCACAGTAATTGATTTTCACTTTCACTTGTGCAGGAAGCCTTGCAAGGTTGGGATTAAATATCTTGAAGATGGTACTAAAGTCAGAGTATCCAGAGGAATAGGAACATCTGGGTCCATAATCCCTCGACCTGAGATCCTCAAGATAAGAACTACACCAAGACCTACACAACGTACATATCTAAAACCTTGCCCTTTTTTCCTTGTTTAAGTAGTAGCTGTAGCTTTTCTTTAAAGTTTCCATATATGGTAAGCATATGTTGTTTCTTCTGCCTTTCTAATTATACTCAGGAGTCATTTTTGGAGCTGATCCATCCTCCTTTAATATACACATTTAAAAGATGGCAGTTGGCACAAAAATATGCAGATATATAGAGTGGAAATTCATATTTGGAAAGAGAGTGGGGGAGTGGTCAATTTAGTTGTCCGACTGATTACATGTTGAAGAAATTTTTTTCCTTTATTTTTTTGTGATAAAAGAAGAAATATTTTTTATACAAAGGGATTAAGGGAATGATATTACATAGAGGATGGTACATAAGATGTCCTCAACATAGTTACATAATTTCACTGGTTAGGTGACATACCACGTACTAATTAACAATTAACAATTCATCTACGTATCGGGACGCCATGGATATACTTCCTACATAACATATTTTACATGTGACCTGTTCCTGTATTTGAAAGTATCAGTTTCCTTATAACTATGGTCCTCAATACAAAAAACGAAGCAGGATATTATCCCTTTAAATAGATCGCGTTCCTTACACTAGGTAGGTGCAAATCTATCTCACAAGACTTGCTGCCCAAAAGCCTTCTATTAAGAATGCAAGAATTGCACCTCCCAAATACACCAAATAATGGCAGACAGCACATTGCCATAAACATTTGGCTTCCATTCTTCTCCCAAAACCTACAAACTTAATTGATAAAATCTGACCCAAATTTTCAGGATAAACCCAACATTATTGTTGTTGTATCAAATATGTCAGACAATGAGTTCCATAGAAAATTAGCAATAGAACATTGCACAAATATATGTATATTCAATTCCAAATTAGCACTAACATATAATACATTGATTAGGGAATAGCCTTCTAATTCTTCAATAGCATACTGTTGGAGTTAATTCAACTAAGCACTCTTGTCTAAATAGAATATTTCATCATTGAGAGAACTTTGGATTCTAATCAATAAGAATCTTGTTCAAAGAGTGGTCAGGAATTGGAATTATTTCATGTTGAAGAATTTTAGTTGTCCTAACTGTAATTGTGAAGTGCTTAGAAGAAGAATCTTGCTTCCAGAATTTGAGTTAGTTAAACTAATATACTTGCAGCGAAGCATTCATATCTAAATGTGGAAGCCGAACTAGGAAGCTAGATCATAACACTGTAATGCATTTATCCCAGTAATTTTGATCGATCAATTAAAGTTTATTGTGATATTCATTAAGTTAAAAGTTAGGTTAGAGGCAAGGTAATCGATGGGAGTTCTAAACCTGCATTTGGCAACTTCCAAGGATAGAAATACAGAAAACCATGAGTGTGTGTGGTTGGAGGAATTATAAAATAATTCTTAGGAATTTTAAGATAGGAATATCATATTCCCATGTTTGGTTCAAAGTTTGAAAAACTATTTCTAAATAAGTTTGATTCCAGGGAATCAAAATACCATCATTTCAATTCCCACCTTCCCCTTGGATATCTTTAATTCCCATGGAAATGGAATCTTTATAATAATGTAATACTTGAACCACACACACCCTGAGGGACACAAAATTGTTAAGGAGAAGACAGGTACAAAAGCAAGCAAAATGCCTCTATCCTAGGGCAGGTTTCCTCTGTACTTTCTGCCCAAAATATGGGGACTGTGGGGGAAATATTCTCTATCTTTACTGTCTCGTTGTCTTTGTATATGTATCTTGGCAGTTGACATAGCTACCAAAAACAGGGTTAAATGTTCCTGTTACAAGGCCAATCTCTTCAGTTACTCTTTAGCTATTCTTCAACCTAGTTTTGTTTGTACCTCTTACTTCCAATGCGGTGTTAAACTTAAAAATAGTGTTTGGAAACAGGGGGCTGGAACTGAAACTAGGAGATTGAGACTCAGTATTGTGTTTGATAGTAGAGATTGGAACTAAAATTTCAGTCTTGGAACACAAAATTTCTGTCCCTCCAGAAGGTGGGGGACACATGGGATTGAAATTTCTAGAGACAGAGATTGAAACTTCAATAACATTTATTTCCAAAAATACCCTCACCTACTTTTCAAATTCCACTATCTCACTTGCTCCAATTTCTCTCGCCCTCTCCATTCTGCATTCTCTCTCTTCCATTATGCTAAGTGTCAACTGTAAGTTCCACCGCCGCCGACGAAGTATTCTTCTCTTTAGTTTTTCTTTTTCTCCTTTTTTTTCCCTCTTTTTTCCCTTGGTCTTTCATTTATTTATTTGTTTTATGAGAGTAGACAGTGGCACACCCAGATAGAGAATAAGAAGCAACACAAAGAAAACCCAAGGAATTCTGGTCACTTTGATCAGCTGAAATTGATTTAGAATTTGTGAGCATTGAAAGCTTTGGGCTATGAATACCATGAGGAATGCGAGCAAATGACCATTTCAATGCCCTGCTAACCCCATACTTTGATTGTTTTTGTGATAGAAGAAGAAATTTGATAAGGAAAAGGGGAAAGGAGGAAAGGGTATTTAAGTAATTTTATTTGTTTCAGTTTCTATATTTATATTAAATCAATTAGGATACTGAAACATAACTCAGTCTTGTACACTTTACACCAAATACAATATAGAGACTTAACTTGGTCTTTGTCTCCCACTCTTTCAAATGTAGCCAAAGGGATATATGGATTCATTGGAATAAAAATAATATCATGTCTATACCTTAGACCAATTCCTATTGATTAGGTTTATTTGTATTTGGAAGTAGGAAAAAGGCAAAGTCTTTGTGGCAATGTGTAGTTTACGCCACTATGTGGAGTATTTGGTTGGAGCGCGTTCTGCTTATTTTCGATGACAAATTTTTGGACAATTAGATGTTTGGCATGAATATGGTGTGCCCATGATCTTTACCATGATTTCTCTCAGACCAGATCCAAAAGCTTTTCTTCATTGATATCTCTTGTATTTTTA
Source organism: Arachis ipaensis (assembly GCF_000816755.2). Lineage (NCBI taxonomy): Eukaryota > Viridiplantae > Streptophyta > Magnoliopsida > Fabales > Fabaceae > Arachis > Arachis ipaensis. The sequence continues at coordinate 18,828,627 of NC_029786.2, read as the reverse complement.
TTTCTGCTATTGTTTCTAGCTATAGTAGAGAGGAATTCTTATCCTATGTTTACGTTTCAATGTTCTGCAGCTGGTCCCAAAGATACTCCAATGGAGCATGTGTTAGAGAAGACTTATGATGCTAAAACAGGGATGGGCATGCCTGATCTTTGAAGGGCTTGGATACCTTGTTCCAAATTTTTAATTAGGTAGCTGTTTTGGCAATGAATTTGGTTATGGCATTAGTTTTTCACATGTTTCCATTTACCATGCTTTAATATGGATTTGATTAAATTCTCCTAGTATATGTATTTCAATGTGATCGAATCCGGGGTCATCCCATCGCTTGTAACTTTTTGTTTACTACTAGTAACTAGTAATGCTAGTAAATATTGATAATCTTTGCATTATAAATAAATAAGTTTTTGTAATCGAGACTATTTTCAAGGTTTTGAAAATTGGTTCGAATTAGTTGGTTGAACCGGTTGAATTATAAACCGATGACATGCAATTTAATCTAACAAAAAAATTGACCAACCAAAGAACCGTATAAAAATTGGAAAATCAGTTGGAAACTGGTGAGTCAAACCGAAAATTAACCAGTTTTTAAATGAATACAGAAAGAGAAGTAGATGAAGAGGAGAAAAGTGAAAAAAAGAACTAGATGCAGTTATGTGCATAGTTGTTAGAACCGAATTGGTGATTGAACCGGTCAGGTCACTGGGTTATTGGTTCAATCGGTGGGTTACTGGTTGAACCGATTGACCCGGTCCTATGTAAATAAAAAATAAAATATAGTAAAAAATTTAAAATTAAAATTTAAAATACATATTTTCACTAACATTTTAAAAATATCTAGTTATTCTAAGGGGGTTCGAACCCTAGATTCAACATTGATCGAACTAGTCTTACCGAGTTTGACCGGTTTTGACCGGTTCGCACCGGTTCATTGCCTCATCCGGTCAGATTATCGGACCGGACCGATTTAAGGTCTAGTTTATTGGTTTTTCGGTCGAGCCGGTTGGTCTGGTCCGATTTTGTTAACAATGGTTATGTGTTTTAATTTAGGGCCAATGCTACGGTGAGAAAATAATTTTTGTTCCTCACCTGTGAAACGTACGTGGGCAAATGATAAACAAACGCGTGTGGTGTGTGTTTCGACGGAGGAGGACAAGATCTGCAAACTGTCAAAATCTGTGTTGCGTGTTGATCGAAAGGGATTAATCAAGTGAAATTGATTAATGGTTGATGTTGTTAATTAAGGTTGTGGGCTTTTTTTATTGGACCTCGAATATTTTTGTTATCTGGTTGGTCTCCAGTCGATTGTCGTTAGTTTTGTCGATGAAAATGTGACAATTTATTTGTTTCACATGAAAGTTTGGGTTGGGGAAAAAAAATAACTGATTTTCGATGAAGTTGTGTGGTTTTTGGTTGGAACGGATTGTACAATAATGTTGTTTGTTATGGAAACAAATAGTTGAGTGACTTATAATTTGTTAAATCTTAATTTAATTCGGATTTTGGATAAAGTTGCAATCAGTGACGGTGCTTGAAAGAAATTTTTAGAGGGACTAAAAATCTAATAAAAAAATTATATAATTTATTAATAACTGATATTAGTATTAGTTATACTATAATTTTCATTATTCTAAAAATAAAATAATGCATGAAAATATACGAAAAATCGAATATAATTCAGTGTAATATTGATTTAAATATATGCATGCAAGAAAAAAAATTTTAAAGAATGGTGAAGATGGGTGTTGAACCCAAGTATATAAGTTGGAAGCATATTATTTTAACTAATTGAGCTAACTTGTTTTTCTTTGAGATAGAACTACTTATAAAAGTTTTGGGGGGCCGTGGCCTCCATTGTCCCAAGAAAGCTCTGCCACTGATTGTAATGATATCAATTTTACGTTATGAATTTTATTTATTAGTACGTTAAATAGTATACGATAGTATACAATGATATAATTATCAGGAGAAAGAAAATTATTTGTATCATGAAGTAGTTTAAGATTATGGCAAAAGGTAATAATTGAAAGTTTTCGCACACAGAATAATGTATGGTTTAGAAAGTGCAAGAGAATGTATTAATGGCATGATTGGGCAATTAAAAATCTCTACGTAACTTTTTCACACACAGAACAATGTATGAAATGTTTTTGAAATTAAAAATTAAATAGATTGAATTTAAATTAATAATTTAATAGGATTTAATTTGATAAAAATAAACGTATTGGTATTATCTTTGTCGTATAATTAATTATGTTCATTTATAAATAATTATTTTTTTGTTTTGGAAATAATTATTTTTGTAATATGCATAAGAAAAAAATCAAATAAATTAACATACTTTAAATGTATTATTATTATTATTATTATTATTATTATTGTTGTTGTTGTTGTTGTTGATGGAAGAAGAAACTTTCATTTCATATGGGCTATAATGTCCAACCAGGCCAAATTTTGAATATGGTTAGGAGCCTCTTCCATCCATATAGTATTAAGATTGGTATGGGCTATTTTTGCTAAGAATAATTCTCCATATATAAGTATTTTCCTATACAAGTCTTTACAAGTTATTTATATTCACGCGCTTTCAGCCGTTACTGCACGTTCTTCTTCTTCTTCTTCTTCTTCTTCTTCTTCTTCTTCTTCTTCTTCTTCTTCTTCTTCTTCTTCTTCTTCTTCTTCTTCTTCTTCTTCTTCTTCTTCTTCTTCTTCTTCTTCTTCTTCATTGCACGTTCTTTCGTTATCGTCGCCACCAACACCATCATTTCCTCCTCTTCCTTCTTCTTTTTTCATTGAAATTTCTTCTAGTTAATTTTTTTGTTAGTAGTTTATGATTCTGTAGGTGAACAATATTTCATCGTTGATGGTTTAATTTGAATATAATGTAAAAGTTTTGCATTGAAAAAAAATATTTTTCTGTATTTACAGTAAATTTGGGTGTATTTTAAGAATTTTGGGTGTATATTTATTCTGATAAGTTCTACATAATTCAAAACTCTTCTTCTTCCGCTTCCTCATATTCTACTGCTTCTTTTTTTCATCATCATAACTATCTTCTTTTTTTTTTTATTCATCTTTTTCTATTTTGTTTTACCTTCTCAAGTTTCTTATTGTTTTACTCTCTTAACAAGAATAAAAACAAAAAAAATCAAATAAAGAAGAAGAAAAAACACATAATGCTGCAAAATTACTTGGAAGATGATGAACTTACATTCATTTAACTAAAAGAAAGAAAGAAGTAAAGAAAAAAAGAAGAAAAAAAATGCAGCATTAGAGAAAATATTTTTCTATATTTGCAGCAAATTTGGGTGTAACACGAAGATATTTGGGTATATTTTTAAGAATTTTGGGTGTATTTTTATTCTGATAAGTTCTGTATAATTCAAAACTCTTCATCTTCCTCCTCCTCATCTTCTACTACTTCTTCTTCCTCATCTTCTTATTTTATTTTCTTATAATTCTTCTTGGGAGAAAAAATCAAACAAAGAAGAAAAAAATACATAATGTTATAAAATCAATAGACAGAGAAAGAGGGGAAAAAATTACAGCAACAACAGTAATAAAAAAACAATGATAAAGATGAAACACGCGAAGAAAAAGGAGGAGAAACGCAAAGAAGAAGGAGAAAAAGGAGGAAGAGGAGGAGGAGGAGGAACGCGAAGCACGCTATGAAAACCGTTGAGTAGCGCGCGTGTGGTTTGGCCTAACTTGTATGACTTGTAAACCCAAATGACTTGTATGTGTAGCACTACTCTTTTGCTAATTCATGGGCTACTTTGTTTCCACTTTTTTTAATATGAGTGAAAGCCATTAATCTAAAGTTACACATCAAAGATAGAGCATCTACTACAAAAGCTCTGAAGCAAGTTGGGTTTGGTCTACCGTGTTTGAGTTCATTTACCACTTCTATGCAATCACTCTCTATAACAATCTCCATAAAGCAACATTCTTTTGCTAGCTTCATCCCCAAATATATTGCAAGAGCCTCTGCTTCAAGGGTTTCAAGTGGTTGTGTTGTGGGCCATATTGCTGCTGTAAGAATGTGACCCATACCATTCCTAATCACCGCCTCAACTCCTCCATTATTACCATTGGATATGGCTGCATCCACATTAATTTTAACGAGAGTGGTAGTTGGTGGTTCCCAATTATGCTTCATTTGGGTGGTCATTACAGAGCCTCTCTCCTTTTCCTGTACTTGAGCTTTTCAAAATTCGTTCGCTATTTTCTTTGCATGTGTCCACTTCTGCGTCAATTGTGTATTCTCTACCTTCGAAGGTTCTTCTATTTCTCGCAATCCACAACTAGTGTATCAGGGTGCAGATGTAGAGTTTTTTCTTTCTCTTCCAGATTCCCCAACAATATAGCAACCCATTCCTTCAGAGTAGTTCCAGCCTCATCTTTCATTCTCAGCAGCAATGGGTCACAAACTACAACTTCTTTGCGAACCGACATCCCAGAATTATGTGGCTTTCCGTCATTTAGTACATAACGGAGCTCTCGTCATCCCTCTTCTGCAGAGATTTTTGTTTGTAGGGAGGGATCCATGGATCAAACGCCAAAGAAAGTTCTTTGATCTTGGGGGTGCTTTAATTTGCCAAACTTCTTTCCAGGTAACCTCCTTTCTTCCTTCACTCTCTGTGTCTATGGACTGGTTCTGATTTATGGCTTTAATTTCATGGTATGCTAATTTGACTTTGAAGATGCCATCTCTAGCTGTTTTCCATATAAACCTGTCTGGTTGGTCTATTCTTGGGATTGAAATGTTTAGGATTTGTTGGCTCTCAAATGGTAGAAATATTTGTTCTATTAAATCTCTGTTCCAACTCCTATCTTCTGTTTGAATGAGTTCTGCCACTTGTGCTGTTAAATCCAAAGTATTTGGTGGAGTCCATGGCTTGGAGCCATTTTGTTTCGGAAGCCATGGATCCTTCCAAATGCTGACATTTTTTCTATCTCCTATTTTCCAATATCCACCTATCTCAATAACGCCCTTAACTTGCCATATGCTTCTCCAAGTGTAGCTTGGTACCCAGCCTAGATCCGAGTTCCAGAAGGATTTTCTGTTAAAGTATTTACCTTTTAGAATTCTTGTTGCCAATGAGTCTGGGTTGTTGATCATTCTCCACCCTTGTTTCACCAGAGCGCCAAATTGAAAGCCTCTACTTCTCTGAACCCCAAACCTCCTCTGTCTTTAGGTAAACACAACTTCTCCCATCTGACCCAATGTATCTTTCTCTCCCCCTCCCTCGAACCCCAATAGAATCTGTTAATTATTGCCTCTATATGGCTACAGAGGCTGTTCGGCAACTTGAAAAAGCACAATATGTAGGCCGGGATAGCCTAAACAACTGACTTTATAAGAATCTCCTTTCCCACTCTTGATAATGTCTTCTCCTTCCAACCTCTAAGTTTCTTCCAAACTCTCTCTTGAACAAACTCAAAAACCCTCTTCTTAGATCTCCCCACCAAAGTTGGTAGACCTAAGTACTTCGAGTGTCTTTCCACCGCCTTAAACCCCATCCGATCTTGGATGATCATCTGTCTGTTAGTAGGAATGTTTTGGCTAAAAGACATCTCCGACTTCTCTAGGTTGATGCGTTGTCCTTACGTGTTCTGGTAAGAATTCAGTATTTCCGTCATGGCTTGGATTGACTGATCAGAGGCCCTAGTGAATAAAATACTATCGTCTACAAAGAATAGATGGTTTATTTATGGGCTGTGTCTGGCTATCTTGATCCCTTGAATTTGTCTGTTTTCTTGTGCTCTGTTTAGATTACCAGAGAGTACCTCCATACAAAGAATGAACAGGTAAGGGGAAATAGGGTCCCCCTACCTCAATTCTCTCCCTGGTTGAAAGACTTTCCCTGGCACACCCATTCAGTAATATCGAGAAGGACGTCGTACTCACGCATCTCCAAATAATTTCAACCCACCTGTCCGGAAATCCCATGGAGATTTGGACTTCTCTTAAGAAACTCTATTCAACTCTATCGTAGGCTTTCTCTATGTCGAGCTTCATCCCCACATACCCTTTATTTCCCTCCGTCTTCTTCTTCATGTAGTGGAAGATATCAAACGCAACCAAACCATTATCTGTAATAAGCCTCCTGAGAATAAAGGCGCTCTGATTTTCTCTTACAATCTGAGGTAGGATTCTCTTTAGTCTATTTGCCATTGTCTTGGTAGCTATCTTCATGATCACGTTACATAATGAGATTGGCTTGAATTTTCTTGTATGCTTTGGTTTAGCTACCTTGGGTATCATGCAGATGTGAGTGTGGTTAATTGGTTTTGGATAAGCACCTTCGTTAAGAATCTTGAGCACTATTCTGGTTATTTCTTCCCCTACTATAGGCCATATCTTTTGGTAAAACAGGACTGGCATACCATCTGGCCTAGGAGCCTTTGTTGGATGCATTTGCTGGAGAGCTTGCGTCACTTCCTCTCTAGAGAAATCCTTATTTAGAAATTGAAACTTCTCCTCATCTATTCGGCCTCCGACAACTTCACAGATCTTTGTTGCCTCTACTGTCTCCTCCGATGAGAAAAGTCCTTCAAAAAAACTCCTCATCACATATTCAATTTTTTTCTCATCTTCAATCTTTCTTCCCACATCATCTATTATCGCTTCGACCTTATTTCTTATTTTTCTCTAAGATGCTTTCTGGTGAAAATACTTCGTGTTTCTATCACCATGTCTCATCCAGTTGGCTCTTGATCTTTGCGACAACCAAATTTCTTCCAGTTTTAATAATTCAACCCTGGTGTTCCTCAAAACCTCTTCAGTTTGCTGGATTGAGTTTAAGTGGGCTAGTTCCTTTTGTTCTTCTCTAATCTTCTTTGGGATATTCCTAAAATTTTCCTCCCCTTATCTATCCAGCCTTCTCCTGCATTGCCCTAACTTTTCTTCAAGCGTTCCTGTGCTATTTCTCCAAGATTCTTTAACAACCTTGTAACACTCTTCATTCGATAACCAAAACTTCTCAAACTTAAAACGGCGGTCGCCCTGTAAGTCTATTAGAATTGGACTGTGGTCTGATTTGAACCTTCCCAAGTGTTGGACTGTTGTTATTGGAAAGAGTTCTTTCCATTCTACATTCGCTAGGCCCTATCCAGACATTCTTGAATATTCCTATCACCCGATTTCCCATTTGACCATGTAAAAGGATGACCATCAAAGCCTAGGTCCAACAAGCTATTTGATTGTATGGCCTCTATGAAGCCCTCTACTTGAGATAGCCAACTGGGTTTCCTCCTCTCTTCTCATTTTTATTTAACACCTGATTAAAATCTCCAAAAATAATCCAAGGTAGTCTAGAATTACATCCAAGCACATTTAAAATATCCCAACTAACCTTTTTGTTTTGGTTTTTCGGGCATCCATAGAAGCCAGTGGCTCTCCACTTTCGATCACTGTTCTTCTCGGTTACCTCCATATCTATGTGATTTGTTGACATGGATACTAACTTTACTTCTAGCCTTTTGTTCAGCTTCTTCCCTATTTCTACTTTTCCCAGGTCTCCCCTGCATTCCTTGCTACGTTCTGTTTACGTTCTGTTCAGTTAGTATAGTTAGCTTAGTTTAATAGCATTTTAGTTAGTTAGTTAGAATTGCATGTGGTTAGGTAATTTTAGTTGTTTGTTAGTGGATTTAGGTTTAATATTTGGTTTATTTTGCTGTCTGAATTGGGGCATGCTTCATTGCTCTAGGGATATAAGGACGATGGTGATTTTCTTTTTGTTGATTTTCATACATTGTCTGATGCATATGTTGCTGTTTAAGTTGAAATTCAAATAGTCTTTGTGCATGTTGATAATTGTGCTAATATACGATTTACTTTTTGCAGTTAAACCTTTTAGATGATGGATCAGTGGTGCAGTCAAATTCTAGGCTTTATCATGGACAAATTATGAATTATCAGTTCAGAGAATCAAGAAAATAATATAGGTTTCTCGGTGTTTATTTGAATGAATTTCGGTGCAATGAGTGTAAAATTTTTATTTTTTAATAGAATGAGGTTTACTTTCTAAATTGTGTTGTGTTGTTCCATTTACCAAGTTACTGTTGGTTTTTAAATTATTTTTTCAATTGTTTAATGGTAAATAGTATCAGGTTGAATGAGAAGAAATTCGATGCATCTGTAGTTTCTTCAATATATTAAACCTAATAATTGTGAACTTTGATTAATAGGGCTTCAAATTCTGCAATACAGTACAAACAGATTCATAGAAGTTTAATTTGACAAAGAAATTTATCAAAAGTTTCAATTTAATATTTACAAAGATGCAATGGATATTTTTGTTTTAACTATACAATACACAGATAATTCAATACTCAACCAGTGTATAAATTCATAACAATTTACAACATTCAACATATACACTTTCTATATTTTCTAATGAAAATTTACAGAAAGGACTTGATATTGCAGCAGATAGCTTTGAGAGTCTTATGCCTTCAGATTCAGCAATGACTTTATCTCTCGATTTATTTCATTAAAGATAACAATCGAAGCATATTCCACTCTGAAACGATCAACTTTTTCCTACAATTTAAGGAAATTTATTTTTAATTTAGAAGTAAAGAATTATGTATTTTTAATGATACTTACTTGTTTTCAAATTTTCATGTGTATTTTCCTTTTCTAATCTTTTTGGGATGAATTGTCTCTAGCTATTCCATGACATATATTCCGTAATTTCAGCTAATAAACAAAAATAAAATAACAAAGTAAAATATGTTTAATAGGATAGTTACACGAAAGCACAATAAAATATATTAAATAACAGTACTTACGATATTCATTGACCATTGAGTGAAATATATGGTGCTTTAATGCTCTCTTGATTCTCCACCAAAGGTTTTGCTCCAGCATACACCCTCATTTCTAATATCATCAAGCTCTAAAAAGTACAGAAAGCCAAACATAAGAAGCAGTACAAATTAATTAATTTGACAGAGAATTCACTACAATAGAAACGATAATTTACGGCGGTTTATTTAGGGATTTGTGGCGGTTTTAAACCGTCGCAAACTGAAATTCCAGCGGTTTCACAAGCGTCACCTATTAGGGGCCGGGGTGGAGATTTGATTTTGCGGTGGTTCTAATGAACCGCTGGCACAACCGCAGCAAATCAAGTTGACAATTTTGCGGCGGTTGCAGAACCGCCGCTATTTTGGTAAGTGGATTTTTTAAAAAAATCTGTGGCGGTTTTAAAACCGCTGCCAAATTATGTGGGTTTTTTTAAAAAAAATTGTGGCGGTTTCGAACTGCCGCAATTTCATACACAAGCTTAAAAAAAGAACTGATCAACTACAATAGTTTATACCATTTTTCTTCATTATAACATATTTTCTTTACATCATATTTATTAAACTTGAGATATTAATACAAAAAAATACTAAATAAAATATATTAAACTCGTAGATAATTCTAAACCGTTAACTAAAAAAAATATTTATTTGTAAATTATTTACTCAAAAAATATTGAACACAAAACTACTATGCTAAGAAAATTCTATTAGCTGTATCAAAACTTTTAGTTAATGCTTTGATCAAATTTTAGCAAAGCTTTTAATTGATGTAGTACCAGGAGCACTTATACCGACACCAAGGTCTCCATCAGTTGTTGGTCCTCAACTAGACCTGCAAATTGTTTCCATCAATCATCCAACGATACAAAGCCAAAAGAACTAGTTTAATTAAAAAAAGGGTAGAGGTTCCCCCGGTGGTTATCTAGTTATGAGATGAAAGCATATAATCACTGTCTTTGAAAATTAGTTATATTACCTGCCCACTGTCATCATGTCTCACCAATAAAGAAAACATATATACGCCCTCTTCATATCACTATAATAATATATATGATCAAAGGTAGGTAAGCTTATTGCTAATAATTTAATTTAGGTCTTGATTTGTTATTACTAAGGTCTGTATAGCTACTGTTGGAGATTCTTCTTACTAAATAGAATTATTAGGGTGGAATAAGCAAGCTAAGTTTTACTAAGTTGTGAGCTACTTGGTTGGCTATACTTTTTGTATGTGTGAATTATTGGCGAGTTCGAGTAAAGTGTGGTTGCTAATAACTCTATACAATCATGCATGCATGACACTATAAAAATAAGAGCCTATACAATCTAATTTTTGAAAAGATGAATGCTACTTTCCCAAAACTCTAAACAATGATCTCTGATTCCCAAGTGTTATGTCCTGATTTTAGCTTGTAAACCCCACCTTTAATGTTTTCCTATATTGACTCAAAAGAATTAGATATATATCAAGCTTAATTAACTATTATATATGTAACAGTGTTAATTGCAACACTAGGATCTTAGGTATCATTTGGTATGGTTATTGTTCTAAAATAAAGGCTATTAAGTTGTTAAATATGAAAAGGAGGAGGTCCTTGATCAGTTGAGTGATGAGAAACCTTTGGAATAATAATACTGTACCTGCATCTCTCCTTTTGGTAGCTGTTGATTATTTAATGGCATTCCATTTTGATGAAAATACTCTCTACCTTGTGCTAAATTCTAATACAATGTGGTCCTGCTTTCACTCATGTCACCCTATATATATATATAAGACTCATGTTAGTTAATTCATTAAATTAGAGGATCCTCAATACTGGTGTTTAATTAAGTAATACAAAATTTAATTCGTGAAAAGACCGTAACAACGTTAGTAACTAATAAGAAAAATCTATAAAATAGAAAAAAAAAACGAATCTATCTAGAATGTAAATATACGGGGTTAAAGTGATCAGCATTCACTGTGCATGTGTATGTAAGATTCATCACAGCATGCATGCCCTTTGCTCCGATCCGATCCTGTTCATTACAAACAACATCAGGATCGTTCGGAACGATGCTTCATAATACTAACAACAGTATATATACATTAAACAGCTGGAATTTGATTTCTTTTCTTAATTTAAAAACAAATATCTATGTCCTTGCAACTACACACACATGCATTAAACATGGAGTGAGAGAAAGCACCTGTGGCACCATGAGTTAGCGCAGAATCCCCAGAATGTTTGTCCATCCAATCTAATCACTTACTAATTAAATAGCCCAATGACACAAACAACAAGTAAGACATCATTACATAATCACTCAAACTCAACAGAAAGATTCCAAAAAGTGACACAATTAGTAATCATTTTATATCTCTACAGGCACAACGCACATTGATTAACACCACTTTCACACTTCGTTACATTCAACATTTCACAAAAAAGGGTGAAACTGCAAAGTTAACATAGAGGTCAAAACCAAATACAACCCAGAAAATGAAACCAACTTAGCTCAACCAAGCTATAGTTATAGACTTAGATTAACCATAACAACTACCAACACCACCTGGTCCCAGACTTAATTATGCAATTTCCCACCTACCACCATTTCTTAAACTATGCAAACCAAGTTCCTACACCAATCTAATTAAAATATAATATACACAAGGCACCACATGCATAATTATACAACCTTTTACATTGAATTAAACCGATAAATAGATAAATAATTTTTTTATAATAAATTAAAAATCAATATATAACTTTTTTCCTCACCGACAGCACAAGCTAATTATTTGGAGAAATTAGTGAAGACCCACATGCTAGATAAACTAATCATGCATGAAAATACTAAAATCTAAACAAAAGATTAAAACTTTTGAATCAACTAGTTAACTTGATAAGTACAAAAGTAGAGAGGAAGTATATTAGAGGAATTACCTTCAACAATTCATGGAGAAGAGTGATGATCAGATGAAATTTGAATGAAAAGTGAAGAAAACACTATCACCAATACGGGGCACTTGACCTTCTTTATTTTGTTGATGTTCTGCATTATTTAGATGATATGAGATGATATAGAAACAAAAGTTTAATCAAGTTAATCCTAACACTTTTAAATTGTCAAGTCAATTTAGTCTTAAAATTTTCTCAAAATAAAATTTCCATCAAATAACTATTATAAAACTAAATATATAGATTACCTTATAAATATCAAAGCAAAATGTGAACTTCACATGGTAGAGAACTATAAGTTCAGAAAGAATGCCACTATGTAGAACATTACATTTGATCAAACTGTTCCACAAATTCTATTCTTCCTTCTAACCTCCAACGCTCAAATGAACATAATCGTTGCAGAATAAGAACCAAATAATGAAGTCATTAAGTGACTAAAGAACTCAATAATTAGAAATCAATTATGAGGATAAAAGTAATAAAGTAAGAAAACGTAGAACCACAATAACTTACAATCCATTTTGAGAACCCATCCCTATTTAGAATTGCCATAAGAACTTTTACTGTCCTAGAGCATGCTCTATTTTCATCAGTAGATGCAATCACATGGGTGACTTCTGAACTCCAAATCTTGGTAACTATAGCACCAATCTTGCTTGCAAAATTAATCAGAAGTATCCGTACCATCAACAGAGGAAAGATTAAAAAATAAATATTGGGAAATACTAATTGACTAATCATATGGGAACTCAAGACAAAGAGCTTAAATGGAAATTCATCAATTACAATAGATTCAAAAGCTCATCCTAATTCCTAATAGATAACCCTAATACACATTAATTAATTGAAAGCGAGCACAGAGAGAAGATCAAACCGGGAAAGAGGAAAGCAAGCAGTAGCGAAGATGGAACATATCAGAACGAAAGAAGGATGGTGCGTGGGTGGCGGATTGTGGGAAGATTTCGTTCGTGGGATTTGCAGGAGCAGCGGACTGAACAGGCAGCAAGAGGGGGATTTGCATGCAAGGCGATGCAATAGGATGGAGCGATGGCCAAGCAATATGATGAGGGTGGCATGATTTCGAGCGCAGCGGCAAGGCAGAAAGCCCTTGGAGGTTTTACATTTTTCTTGAATCACGGAAGGAGAGGGTTTCTTTTTTAATTCCAATTGGGGATTTCTTTGTGTGCATTGCGTTTTTCCCTTAAACCAGAGTCAAATTATTTGATTTAGCAGCCCTATTAAAACCGTCATCGAGACTGCCGCAATCTAGCATTTTAGCGGTATTTCTAAAAATCGCTGGTATATTGCCGCCGCCATTTGCTGCTTCTGGCGTAGTGATTACACCAAAATTAATTAATGATTACGATGCACAAACTCAATTCAACACAAGAAGACAAACAAGATAAAGAAAATAAAAATATGTATTATGTAAACAACTTACCACAAATTTATTTATTTTGTTCTTTCTTCATTGGGAGATTCTTTTTGAATGGGGTCAAGCACATGAAATATTTTATTTTGCACATTCGAAATCCACAGCCACTAATGTCTTCCATGGCAAATTGGGGCAAATAACTAACATTTGGGTAAATAGGACAATATTTTAGTCTAAATGACATAGAATGAAAAATTATTTAAGAAGTTTTAGAAATAAAAATTTATAAATGGATGGGATGCTAGCTTTTTTTTTTTGTCTAGAAAGGTAGTTCTTATATTCATTAATGCTTTAGGCCTTCTTGATTACTGGATTAATGTAGTTATGCTCAAACTTCATCAACATGTTATTCTACATCGAAATAATAACTTTTAGCATATAATATATTTTCAAAATGCACCAAAATTGAGGTTAAAGTTTAATTCTAGTAGAGCTTACCACAGTATTAGATGGACACAATATATCTATTCTTCAATTTTTTTTAGATTTCTTCTTGTTGAGAAGTTGGCATACTACGGAGAACACTTATGAAAACAAAGGACCCAAATTAAATTACATATATGGTACAATAATTCATAAAAAAAAAAAGCTTTAGTGTTATAGCAGAAGAATTTACCAGATTTTTAACAAATTCTTTTGGTTTTAAAGATGCAAAATAAAATCTAGCTCCTTCGAATAGATTTTCATGCTTCAACTTGAATATAATCTCCCATTCATTACTGGTGTCATTTTTGAATGTCTTGATATTTGTGGCCCAATGATAGCATTTGTCTCTAAACTCTTCCGTTATTTCCTTTTGCTTGACTGGAGTCTTAAACTTTTCAAGGAAGCTCAAACTCAGCTGTACATCTTGTTGCATTAGTTGTGGACTTGTCTACTTGGTAAATTTTAATGCTGTTACAACCCCAGCATCCATAACATCATCAACCAGCATTTCTAACTCATCAGCCAACACGAGGTTCTCTTGAGTTCCAATTTTTGAAATTTTCTCTTCTTGGCTGGTGGTTCATCCTCTTGTGTAATTGTAGCTTCATCGGTTGATTGAATTATGCCAAAGTCAAAGAATGGTGTACCAAAGTCATCATCCAATACAATATTTGCAACCGTCAACAAACCATCTTTGAGATTGATGAGCGGATATTTTATACGCTTTTTGGGGTTAATTTCATATAGTTTTTAGGATATTTTAGTTAGTTTTTAGTTTAATTCCATTAGTTTTTAGGAAAAATTCATATTTCTGGACTTTACTATGAGTTGTGTATTTTTCTGTAATTTCAGGTATTTTTCTGGCTGAAATTGAGGTAGCTGAGCAAAAATCTGATTCAGGCTGAAAAAGGACTGCTGATGCTGTTGGATTCTGACCTCCCTGCACTCAAAGTGAATTTTCTGGAGCTACAAAACTCGAAATGGCGCGCTTCCAATTGCATTGGAAAGTAGACATCCAGGGCTTTCCAGCAATATATAATAGTCCATACTTTGCACAAGGATAGACGATGTAAACTGGCGTTCAACGCCAGTTCTCTACCCAATTCTGGCGTCCAGCGCCAGAAAAAGATCAAAAGCTGGAGTTGAACGCCCAAACTGGCACAAAAACTGGCGTTCAACTCCACAAATGGCCTCTGCACGTGGATTGCTTAAATCTCAGCCCCAGTGCCTGACAATCACCTACGTTCCATTATAGAATGAATGAATATCTCTTAGATTTCTTAATTGGAATCTCCGTGGTAAAAGCTAGATTGATGGCGGCATTCATGAGAATCCGGAAAGTCTAAACCTTGTCTGTGGTATTCCGAGTAGGATTCTGGGATTGGATGGCTGTGATGAACTTCAAACTCACGAGTGCTGGGCATAGTGACAGACGCAAAAGGATAGCAGATCCTATTCCGGTATGATTGAGAACCTGCAGATGATTAGCCGTGTGGTGACAGCGCACTGGGAATCTTTTCACTGGAAGGATGGATGGTAGCCATTGACAACGGTGATCCACCTACACACAGCTTGCCATAGAAGGACATGCGTGCGTGATTCAGAAGACAGAGGAAAGCAGAGATTCAGAAGACAAAGCATCTCCAAAACTCCAACATATTCTCCATTACTGCATCACAAGTAACCTTTAATTCATGCTCTCTTGTTTAATTGTAATTCAACTGATAAATATAATTGACTTCCTAACTAAGATTTATAAGATAACCATAGATTGCTTCAAACCAACAATCTCTGTGGGATTCGACCTTTACTCACATAAGGTATTACTTGGACGACCCAGTGCACTTGCTGGTTAGTGGTACGAGTTGTGAAAAGTGTAATTCATAATTCGTGCACCAAGTTTTTGGCGCCGTTGCCGGGGATTGTTCGTGTTTGGACAACTAACGGTTTATTTTGTTGCTTAGATTAGGAAAAATTTTTCTTTTTTTGGTTTAGAGTCTTTTATTATTTATCCCTTGTTAAAACACTTTAAATTTATAGCTCAATTAGTTAGAACGTGGTGTTTATGTTCATGGTAATTGGCTATCATATTTTTAAAATCTTTTTCAAAAATAATTTTTTCTATTAAATCCTGTGCCAAACTTTAAGTTTGGTGTTTTCTTGTTGATTTTTCAAAAAAAAAAAAATATACTTCTTCGAAACAAGTGTTACATTCATAACTCATTTGGCTAGAGCGTTGGTCTGTGTTCTTGTTAATTGGGTTAGAATCTTTTATATTCTTTTCAAAATCTTCTTTTTCATAAATAATAATTTCTCTATTAAATTTTGTGCCAAACTTTAAGTTTGGTGTTTTCTTGTGATTTCTCTTGATTTTCGAAAATTTTGATTTTGTTTTTCTAAAAATTTTAAGTTGGTGTTCCTTCTTCATGTTCTTGTGTTCTTGTGAGTCTTCAAAGTGTTCTTGAGTTTTCCTTGTGTCTTGATCTTAAAATTTTTAAGTTTGGTGTTCCTTGGTGTTTTCCCTCCAAATTTTTCGAAAACAAGGAGCATTAGATCTAAAAATTTTAAATCTTGTGCTATTTTATTGTTTTTCTCTTTCCTCACTAAATTCAAAAATATCTTTTCTCTCTAATTTTAAAACAAATTTTCAAAATTTAAAAAAAAAAAATTTCAGATTTTTTTTCAAAATTGAAAATCTTTTCCAAATCATATCTTTTTCAAAACTTCCTTACCACTTTCTCTCCCCTCATTTTTTCGAAAATCTTCACCTATTGAAACAAGCTGCTGAATTCAATCAGCAATGGGACTTCCTAACAAAGCAATTAGCCGAATTCAAAGATAGACTACAAGAGACAAGGATGACTAATATACATATGGAAGAACAGTTTAAGCAAACAAAGCAGCAGCTGTCAAGACAAATAACAGAAGAATGCCAAGCAGTTCAATTAAGAAGTGGGAAAACATTAAATACCCCACATCAAGGCAGCAAAAAGCTAAGGAATGAGCAAACCACCCAAAATTCACCTGAGGACAGTAAGAGCCCAGGGAAAAATAATTCAGATGCTAGAGAGACTAACAGATCATGAATACTACTGCTTTTTGGATGGCTATTCAGGTTATAACCAAATTGCAGTAGATCCTCAGGACCAAGAGAAACAGCATTCACTTGTCCATCTGGAGTGTTTGCTTATAGAAGGATGCCATTCGGGCTGTGTAATGCGCCTGCAACCTTCCAGAGATGCATGCTCTCTATTTTCTCTGACATGGTGGAAAAATTTCTGGAAGTCTTCATGGATGACTTCTCAGTATATGGAGACTCATTCAGCTCCTGTCTTGATCACCTAAAACTTGTTTTGAAGAGATGCCAAGAGACCAACCTAGTTTTAAATTGGGAAAAATGTCACTTCATGGTGACTGAGGGGATTGTCCTTGGGCATAAAATCTCTAACAAGGGAATAGAGGTGGATCAAGCAAAAATAGAGGTAATTGAAAAATTACCACCACCCGCCAATGTTAAGGCAATCAGAAGCTTTCTGGGGAATGCAGGATTCTATAGGAGGTTTATAAAGGATTTTTCAAAAATCACAAAACCTCTAAGCAATCTGCTAGCTGCTAACACGCCATTTGTGTTTGACACAGAGTGCCTACAGGCGTTCGAAACGCTGAAAGCTAAGCTGATCACAGCACCAGTTATTTCTGCACCAGACTGGACATTACCATTTGAGCTAATGTGTGATGCCAGTGATCACGCCATTGGTGCAGTACTGGGACAGAGGCATGACAAGCTTCTACATGTCATTTATTATGCTAGTCGCGTTTTAAATGATGCCCAGAAAAAATACACAACCACAGAAAAAGAATTACTTGCAGTGGTTTACGCCATTGACAAGTTCAGATCATACTTAGTAGGATCAAAAGTGATTGTGTATACTGACCATGCTGCTCTTAAATATCTACTCACAAAGCAGGATTCAAAACCCAGGCTCATCAGATGGGTATTGCTTCTGCAAGAGTTTGATATAGAAATAAGAGACAGAAAAGGGACAGAGAACCAAGTGGCTGATCATCTGTCCCGGATAGAGCCAGTAGAAGGGACGTCCCTCCCCTCTCTTGAGATCTCTGAGACTTTTCCGGATGAGCATTTATTTGCCATTCAGGAAACACCATGGTTTGTCGATATTGCAAACTATAAAGCTGCAAGGTTCATACCCAAGGAGTACAACAGGCAACAAAAGAAAAAATTAATTACTGATGCAAAGTACTACTTGTGGGATGAACCCTATCTCTTTAAGAGATGTGCAGACGGAATTATCCGTAGGTGTGTTCCTAGAGAGGAAGCACAGAGGATCCTATGGCATTGCCATGGTTCTCAATATGGAGGCCATTTCGGAGGTGAGCGAACAGCCACCAAGGTCCTCCAATGTGGCTTCTATTGGCCCACACTCCATAAAGATTCCTGAGAGTTTGTACGTAACTGTGACAGTCGCCAAAGAGCTAGTAATCTGCCTCACGGTTACGCCTGAAAATGCCAAGCTTTATAAAGAGAAATCAATAAAATGGCATGACAGAAAGCTGTCATCTAGAATCTTTAAACCAGGACAGAAGGTTCTGCTGTTCAACTCTAGACTCAGGCTATTCCCCGAGAAATTGAAATCCCGGTGGAGGGGACCATACGTGATTACAAGTGTATCACCATATGGTTATGTGGAGCTTCAAGATATTGATTCTGATAAGAAGTTCATTGTCAATGGACAGAGAATCAAGCACTATCTTGAAGGCAACATTGAGCAAGAATGCTCAAGGCTGAAGCTAGATTAAAAGCTCAGCAAGGTCCAGCTAAAGACAATAAAGAAGCGCTTGCTGGGAGGCAACCCAGCCATGGGGCATCAATCCTCTAAGCACTTTGCCCTATTTTTATTTTTATTTGTTTATATAAAGTTTACTGACACTAAGGTAAAGAATCATTTGTATAAGTTTACAGGGTTACAGAAGGAATCTGCACACAAAACAGAGATAGGGAGC
>NC_029786.2:18805368-18809967 GCF_000816755.2 Arachis ipaensis | reverse complement strand
GTAGTGATAGACGCAAAAGGATAGCAGATCCTATTCCGGTATGATTGAGAACCTGCAGATGATTAGCCGTGTGGTGACAGCGCACTGGGAATCTTTTCACTGGAAGGATGGATGGTAGCCATTGACAACGATGATCCACCTACACACAGGTTGCCATAGAAGGACATGCATGCGTGATTCAGAAGACAGAGGAAAGCAGAGATTCAGAAGACAAAGCATCTCCAAAACTCCAACATATTCTCCATTACTGCATCACAAGTAACCTTTAATTCATGCTCTCTTGTTTAATTGTAATTCAACTGATAAATATAATTGACTTCCTAACTAAGATTTATAAGATAACCATAGATTGCTTCAAACCAACAATCTCTGTGGGATTCGACCCTTACTCACGTAAGGTATTACTTGGACGACCCAGTGCACTTGCTGGTTAGTGGTACGAGTTGTGAAAAGTGTAATTCATAATTCGTGCACCAGAGATCTTGAGCCGATGGAGGACTGCAGAATGCCACACAAAATAGTTAAAGAATGTACCAAAACTATTATAAGAGAAATTTATTAATTAGAATTTACGCATTAAGAGGAACTTCATGCTGAATTTCCTTTTCCAAGCTTCCTTAGGAGCTTCTTGATGTGGTTGTGAAGGACTGCAAAATGAGATATCAAATTGTTTAAGAAAGCACCAAAAAAGAATTATGCAACAAAAAGGAATGTAACTAGAACTTACGCATTAACAGGTTCTTATTGCAGAAATTCTTGTATTGGAGACTGTGCAACAGGTTCTTGTTGAATATGCTGAGAGCTGGATGCAAAGGTTTCTATTGAAGAAGCAATTACTTGTAGTGGCACTCTAATCAAGGAAAATAATAAAGAAATTATTAAGCAGTAAACATTAACAAATTTTTGATAAAACCGTTAACTCAATGATTGGAACGAAAAACTAAATTGAAAAACTCATATATTCAGTAGTTCATATTCAGATTGAGTTTGTCTTCGTAGCACAAGCATTTGATCTTTAAGGTATGTCCCGAGATTAATAGTTATGGTACTCATATTAAACAAAATTCAGTGTCAATTAAGTCAATAAAATTAAACAAAATAAAAAATTCAACAATATAGTTAAATACTTTACTCACTTATCAGATTTTGGTGAATGTTTTATCCTTTCCTTTATTCTTGCTTGATCAACTGGGTAAGCTTGCTGAATAGGGTTGGCTTCATCCATTGTTTCTTCTTGTACTTTAAACTTGAAATGCACGGAAATTATCTCAAAAAGCACCTCAATCATTGAACAATAATAAAACTTTTATTGTATGTGAACTTACAAAGTTGCATGCTGCAAACTCATTTTTTTTTCATGCCTTTTTTTCTTGAAGAAAATCTTAGAGGGTTTTTTTTTTCTAAAAAAAATATATATGAAATTAAAAAGAACATTATGGTAGTACAAGAAATAAAGAAATGGTAAGACAAAGAGACATATTAATCAGATCACTTTGTGCATTTACAGACCCTGATAGTTTGACCGTGTTTGAAATATAGAATCATTTTTACTCGACAAATTCACAAGTGGCATTCTAAGGACAAAATAAATATTACTCAGTAAAACTAAAGTAATTATATCATCTTTTAGAAAATTTTAGCAAAGAAACAATATAAATTATCGAATCTTACGTTTGTGAAGAATCAAAGTGAGCTTCTGTCGAGTCGTGCCCATTTTTTGGTTGTTTAGGCTGAACAAGTTTTCATTTTTTCAGGGGTGTTGCCTTTTTTGTAATATTTTTGGTTTTGGCCTATATCCTGGAAAAGAAAAGAATCATCAGGAAAATAAACATAATAAATATTGACAGAAAAACACCGAAAATTAAGACATACTTTTTTGAAGGATTTTTATTTTTTTCTTCAACCTTTTTTTCTGTTTTTTTTTCTGGATTTCTTCACTTTTGAGAATACATACAAAAAAATATATTTATAAAAAAATTTTGATGAAAAAACAGAACATAGTTTTACAATAATAGTTTCTGAATCTTACTTATCATCAGATTCAGTCTCTGTTTGAAAAGATGAATCCACAATAACATGTTTCCTCTTTTTGGATTCCATCCTAAAAAGGTAAAAACACATGAGGTAAATAAACAGAATAAATATTTACAAAAGATATCGAAAAGTAACACTTACATCTTTGCCAATCTTTTGGGTTGTTTTCTTCTTTTCGATATCTCTTCAGAGTCATATTCAGAATCAGACTCATACTCACAATCAGTTTTGCTTTCTGAAGATGAGTCCAATACAACAGGTTTCTTCTTTTGTTACTTCGTTTTTTTCTTCTTTTCTTTTTTTGATTGTCCCCTCAGTTGTGCTCTTCTTATGAGGCACTAAAACAGAAAATTATTTAATTAGCAGAATATATTTCAAACAAATGCATCGAAATTTAAGGGAATAATTTCTGTTGAGTTACCATTTCATCCTTCGCCTCACATTCTATCCTTTTAACGAGCATCTCTCTTGTCCAATGTTGCACTCATAGTGGTTTGGGAATTCTATCCGCCGGCCTATTCATGTATATGTGGATTCATGAAAATATATAATCATGAGCGTAAAGAGACAACCATCAATTGTATATTTGTTTTGCAATTTATGCCCTCTGATTCCTTTGAGTGGCATGTGAACCGGAGAAATTTTGCTTATTGTTGTTGGCAACAAGAAACACTTTTAAATGAAGAGGATGAATGTCCTATTGAATTTCAATTAATTTTCTAGTCTATCCACACTCATGTCAATCAAAGACTTTATCAAAAGTGACAAAGAACAACCTTTGAAGCTTTCAACTTTCTTCTGCTCCTCAGTGATTTCTTTATAGATAATTTTGTTCTGAAAGCAATTCCCAGCATTGCAAATCATGAATGTTTTGTAAATAAATAAAAATTATATTATATAACTATATTTATAGTTATAGAACAAAAATGGAGTTGTCATAACATATATACCTTTACATTATATACTGGTGTCTTCTTCTTTGAGATGTTCTTCATAGCAACTTTTTTCATTGTCATTTTGCTATAAAGAATAAAGAATTTGGTTAATAGAAAACAACACTACATTTAACTCATGAAAATCACTTAACCATGCACAAAATGAAACTAGAAGCACTACAACAACATTTTATGGCCTAATTACACTAAATTCAGGATAAAAACACTAATTACACCTCAATTCGGTCAAAATGCACCGAAAGTACTTACTGATTACTTGTCACAAACTCAGTTCAAAGCATGGCAATCACTCAAACATGCACAAAAATACATGAAAATCACTCAAACATGCATAAATTGACAACAGAAGCACTACAACAACATTCAATGGCCTAATTACACCAAATTCAGAACAAAAACACCAATTACACTTCAATTCAGTCAAAAAGCACTGAAAGTACTTACTAATTACTTGCTACAAACTCCGTTCAAAGCATGCAAATCACTCAAACATGCACAAAAAGACATGAAAATCACTCAAACATGCACAGAATAACTCCAGCATTCTATGGCCTAATTACACCAAATATAGGACAAAAACACCAATTGCACAATAATTCAGTCAAAATATACCGAAAGTACTTACTGATTACTTGCTACAAACTCAGTTCAAGGCATTCAAATCACTCAAACATAAAATAAAAAAAACACATGCAAATCAATTTCGGATAAGAAAATGTCATTAATATAGATTAAATGACACCAGAAGCACTACGACAATATTCTTACACCGACCTAACACATTTATCACGAATGAACAGTATAAAGAGAACATTCATATCTACAATATTGCGAGAACACAAACTGAATCTACTAATACATAGAAATATGACTATTTAGTATTTCGCGATAGAAAATGCAAAAGAGAAGTGAAAAATATGGACGATTTATCTTCAATAATCTTTCGTCTTCTCTTTCGGTGTTTGTTGTTGAAGATTTCAAACGTATCTTCGATATTTTCTTGAGTTTTCGCGAAAATTTTCACATATTTTTGAGAGATTTTGAGCTTAGGTTTGAAGTTTCTTTGTTGCAATTTTGAAGAAGAAAGTGGAACCGTTTTTCATATTAATGTGCGTAGCTTTGAAGCGTTACACACTCTATTTTGAAGTTTGTTTTTGTTGGATTTAGGTCAACTTGATTGGACTTTGATACCAAAAAGACTTGTATGTGTTGCATTATTCTTAAAAAAATAATATTTCACAATTCTTACATAACAAATTTAACTAATATATATGAAAAAAGTAATAGAAAATAGAAAAAAAATCATAAGCAATTCTTGACAAGTACAATGCTACATGGCCAGCAAATATTATTATTTTTTGCCAGCACTTAGCCTACAATAATTTGGACTCATATTTACAGACATTTTGTACACAAAAAATATATAATTTGCACACATAAATCAATACAATTTGCATCCATGAATTAATATAATTTGCATCCACGTTTTTCAGAATTTACATACATAAATTAGTAAAATAACAATTTAATATTTGTACTAGTTAAATAATAACTAAAAATACTAAAAATTACTAGCTCCCAAGAGTTTCTCTTCTTGACAATTATCCCG
>NC_029786.2:18800313-18804731 GCF_000816755.2 Arachis ipaensis | reverse complement strand
AAACATGTCCCATTAACCCCTGATAAATCATTGACGGAAAGATCAAAGGCCAGAAAGGGAGATTTGTTTTTATGGAGGATTGTGATCTTTCTAAAAAAAAAATTGCTAAGGACTGGAATAGATAATCACCCTAATTAAAATGCTTTTCCAACACGTTAATAACATCTTTGTACAACTCCGACAGAATCTCACGAGCCTTTGCATTCTCTCCTGTGAGGAGATTATAAATTCTTTGTTTTGAATTAAATAAAATATTCTATAAAAATGATTAGAATCTGAAAAATTATTAAGTTAATACTCAATTTAGTCCCTGAACTTACACGCGAATCTCAATTTAGTTCTTGAGATTTTAATTACCTCTATTTAGTCCCCAAAATTTATAAACGTGCCTTATATTAGTCCCTGAGGGGATTTTTAGTATGAAAATGTTAATGAAGCGCTGTTATAAACTATTAGATGTCATGTTAAAACTTGTAAAATGATGCCGTTTTAATTTTGACATTTAAATAGCTCAAAAAGGGCATCGTATCACTTATTTTGTTAGATAAAATTTTAATAAACACCATTTACAATGTTTTTGGGTTATTTGAGTGCCAAAACTAAAACGACATCATTTTACAAAATTTAGTGTGACATCCGACTATTCGCGACAGTGTTCCGTTAATGTTTGTACGTTGAAAATTATTTCAAGGACTAACATAAGTTATATTCACAAAGTTTGAGGACTAAATAAAGACAATTAAAACTCGAAAGACTAAATTGAGACTTGCATGCAAATTCAGGAATCAAATTGAATATTATCTCAAAATTATTTCTATTAATATCCAAACAAATGATTTCCAAATAAAAAATTTAACATACTCCTAAAAGATATAATCCCTTCAAAGGATTTATCCAAACACATTCTAAAATCAAGTGTTCAGAATAGGTTGCTAACTGGCTAATCTGAAATTTTAGTGTGTAAAAGCAGGCAAAGATTAATACTTAAAAAAGGTCTAAATCTCAGAAAAAAAATCACCAAATGGATCGTTCGAGAAGCTATCACAACTAAGAATGGCATACACAAATCAAGAGTAAAATCTGAACCAAGCTATAAGGCCATTCCATTGGGACGCAATGCCACAAATAACATGAAACATAACCTAACCTTTCAGCATTCTCTAGATTTCTTTCTACAAAATTAGCTCATGCAAGAGAGTTACCAAATAGTACAGTAGTGATAATAATAATACTAACATTTCTAGCATTCAGTACATAAGTTACAAACTAGTAGAACAAATCTTTGTCCTGAGATTCTCTTGATTAAACAAAAATAGTTTGTCCTAAGTTTCTTATCATAAATTTTATCAACTCTCCAAGTAATAAAGATGGTGAAAGTGGAACAGATAGATAATACAGAACATATCTAGATATGCAAGTTCTGGTCTAAAAGTAGTGTTCAAAGCATGTGATACTTATGTCATGACCGTGGGAATTGAAGGGATAGTTTTCAATATCTCAGTAATCCCCTATTGATGGTAGGCCGGGAGCACTGTCGCGAGATTCTACGCCTTGATCTCCCATCTTTTGAATATCTTCAGGTGAAAGTATTTTGATATACCAAACATTGTTGACAAATGATCTATAAAAGGTTATGCAGAAAATCCACATACCAAAGAAGGAAAAATGTCAAGAAAATCTTATAAGATGAAATAAATAAGGTTTAAATAAGTTTTTAGCCTCTAATGGTCCTTATAAAAAAAGAAAATTGGTTTGGATCCAAATATTTTCAAAAACATTTCGTTTACGTTCCTATCATTTTGTTTGTTTCTTAGTCCCCCATATTATAGTAATATTCTATGATTGTTTGAAGTCTCTAACAATTATGATAATTCGGTTTAGATAATATTTTCAGAGTAGCAAATTATCATAATCTTTTGTGGATCAAAACCTATTATTTTTCAATATGTATTAACCTATTATCAAAAGAGGATTTTTATAGGTATCAAAACCAAATACCTTTTGAAATGTTTGGATTGAAACCAAAAAGAAACTTCATTGGGAACAAAACCAAGATTCACAATATTTACAAGGACCAAAAAGAATTCGAAGCCAATAAAATAAACATTGCATGTTTTGCTAAGGTGAAGGGCTGTGGATAGAATGAGACAAATTCATTGAGCAAAACTAAATTGTGTAAATATGTTGTACTTACTCCCACGGATCGTCCCCAAGGAGAAGAATATCATTCTCCCTGTCGACGAATACAAGCTGCCAGCCTGATCTAAGAGGGTCTTCTAACTTCCCCTCAATTCCAACTTACCCCTAAAAATATGACGAAATTTCCACTCAACATCATGGAGATCTCTAGCAATTAGTTCTTGTGCAGGCGGTTGCAATGAGAAATCCTGTACAACCCATATAGAAGAGAAATGCATCTATATTCTACAAGAGAAAACCACAAAGAAAATACAATGGATACTACCAGCGGAGGGAAAACTTTCTCAGCTGCACGACGCGGAACAGAAAACCCTCCATGTGTGCTGGTGTCACTAGCAGTTAAGGTCTTGCAAAAATAATTTGAGGGCTGCTTACTTGGAACTCCCAATTCCATGGGAAGAAATGTATCCTTCTGCTCTTGCTGCATGCAATGCATAACCAAAAGCACAAATTCCAACTCTAGAAATATAAAACAGCCTCATTACAAGTGAAACAAGTTGTCAAAGAACGACAAATACCGGAGTCAACGGCTGCAGTGTCATTTGGGCATAAACTTCATCTGTTTCAACATCTGCCTGGAAAATTAATGCATACTCTAGTTGACTAAGTTTACTCTAATGGAAGAAGGAAAAGGTAACTGAACTATCGTCGCTAAAGACATAATACCGACATGCATCGTGACATTGTGAAGTTGGCAAATCAACTGGGGAGGCAAGCTCGGGTAATTCGGTATGTGGCCATCAACTTCTCTGTTAGTTGTGGCAGCAACCTAGAATCATTGTTCATCACATGTTCAGTTCAATGTTGATTCATATGTATAATCAACCACAAGAAACTAGATTGAATTGCTTTCAATCCAAAGTCAATGCACCTTCCCAAGTACGAAAATACACAAAACAATCAATGTAGTATAAAGCACCTGCTCACTATGACCCTGAGGGAAGTAAACCACACGAGTCCCTGCAGTTGGTAGGGACACCAATGGACCCGCACATGCATGCCATAGCTCAGAATTCAAGCACTTCTTCTCCCCTCCTATAAATCAGGTTATCACAAAAAAAGAGAAAAAAGGAAAACACTCACAGTGGCATTTAAACAAACACAAAAGGGGCATTGAAAGAGACTTGAAATATTCATGTAATAAAATTTTCTGTTTCTTTTTCAATATGCAAAAGTGCATAGATACCTTCATGTTGTCCCTGCTGAGGCAACCCTGATGTTGAAAGCTTCATATCAAGCTTTACCCTTTTCCCTCCTTTTGAAGACAAAGTTTTCAGTAATCACACAAACACACATGGAACCCTAACTCATTTCAACCACCACCACCCCCCTCAATTCCTCTCATAGCCTTCACATTCCTCCCACTTGCCAATGTACTCCATCCCCAGAAAAACACACATCACTCAACAATGGGATCCATAAAAGAAAGCACAACTTCACCAATTCACCGTAGTAGTTAACTAGTTAATAGAACTAACAACCTCACCACCAAAAGAAAAAAAGAGAAGCTAGAACCAACAACTAGCTAGAAGAGAATCAATCCAATCCTTCACTGCAAAAGGGGGATATTATATCAGTGTTTGCAACAAAAACATTTCAATCAAATAAAGGCATGGAACATGATGACCTATGAGTTGAACCCAATCCAGAATTAACCAAGCTGCACCAACAACAACATCAAAAAAGTTGGTGACATGTTGCTCAAGATCTCCATGAAAGGAACAGAAATAGTAAAAGAACACAAGAAGAAAAAAAAGAAAAGAAAAAGAGGAAGAAAGATAATAAAGCAAAAATGAAAGGGTTGCAAGAATAGCAAGTAGCAGCGGTAAAAGCCAGCAAGTGAATGAAAGTGTGTTGAACGTAGTAAAGTGTCTCTCTTTTGTGGTTTATCTATCATCACTGTGACACATCCCCCACAAAACTGAAGAAGAGATTTTTTTTTGTTTTTATTTTTATTATTTATTTTTCTTTTGGGTTTGACAAAGGAGGGTCTTTGCCATATATAAGGGGGTCCCGACCAAACTGGACATGGTTGCAGAGGAGAGAGAAACCTCGGTGAACTGATAATGACCGTTGGATATTCCGTACACGTTGAATATAAGCCGTTGATTTATGTTTGATGTGACAGCAGGCATGTGCCACCATCCTTCAGTGGTCGTTGTCGGAGTACGGAGTATTATGAAGGTGAGAAAAAATAAATATAAAAAATTACCATTAAT
>NC_029786.2:18792396-18800190 GCF_000816755.2 Arachis ipaensis | reverse complement strand
AAAAATATCTTTTTAACAAAGACAAAAGGTAAATAGATTATTTTTAATCTTTTATAATTATTTTTCCTTTTTTTTGTCTTGCATATTCACTATTTTCGCTTCACGGTAAAAAAAATTAAATGTGGTGGCTCATTATTTTGAATATGATTATAATATGGTGGCTAAGTTATGGAGGTATGAGAGGTTAATACAGTATTGTAACGGCGTTAGATTTTTAAAGTTAGGGGGAAGAAATAGGACTGTCCAATTTTTTTGTAGCAGTAAAGGAACATAAATCGAATGGTCCAATGTGTATGCTAAAAGAATTTTGAATCAACGTTTGTATAGTAATTAAACGGTCTAATTTCATGCATGCAGTATTTTTAAATTCGTATATATACCCAAACCGGTTAAAATGTGGTTGGCCTGTTCTATTTTTGTGTTTATATATACTTAAAGTTGGCCGAACATGTCCATTTCTTTTTCATCTCTCAATTCTCTCTTCTGAAACCCCTCTGGTCCTTTCTTCTTCATTGTTTAAACAGCAATAATACTAAGATTGAGAGCGTTTGTGTGTGAAAATCCGTTAGATATTGTTATTTCATTCACATTGTCGTTTGAAGAATTAAAAGGTGTGATTTGTGAGAAAATGAGTTCTCAAATATCTAGGAGAGTGTCGTGCATTTTGTACTCCTATATCCGTATTTGGTGGGTTCGTTCAGTTTCAAACTAAATATGTAACTGATGAAGCAAGCTTGCAAGATATGTTTTCAATGTATATGAAAACTCGATCACAGATATCGTTCATCAAGCTGTATATTGAGTTCGAATAATTTGAAGCAGACCGAAATAGTGATAGCGAGAAGGAGTTTAAAAGTAACTATAAGGTCGTTGATCCGGGTGGAGACGAAGATCAAGCTGACGGCACTATGGAGGCAGATGTGGCAGAGGTGGCAAATACACTAGTAAACCAGCATCCATTTGTGGAGCCTGCTTTCATGCGCTCGTTGGATTTGGAGGCCATGCATGCACCAGAATTTTCTCAGTATATGAATGCAGGTATGTAGTTTTGATACAATGTATGATAGATAAATATTACATATTGATTAGGTAGCATGACCAACATGTGATCGGTGGAATATCAATTGATCATGTAAGGTTTTTTTCATTTAGTAAGTAGCATTTGATTGATTATTTATTTTTATTTATTTATTAATTGTTTATGTATATTTTATAATTTATTATATATTGTGGTTAATAATTTATTATTACTTATTTATATTTATATTTTGGATAAGGACACGAGTGGCCCTACACAATACTCGATACAAATACTCCAGACATGCTAAATCCTAACTAAATTGTATGATTCCACCGAAGTTACGGAGCAACGATAGAAATTTTCAGTGCACCGATGTCCCAGACTTATCTCCAAACAGAATGATCCCAAATAATAACATTATGTGGCACTTTACGTACCTCTGAATCTGAATATCATTATCTAAGACTAAATGATCCTTCAGTCTCCGAAATTAGGTCAACTTTATGAAGCTTACTCTACAATTTATCTTTTTAGGTGCAACACTAAAATGATGCAAGCATTCGAACTCTAAGGCCTCATAACTACTCAGGGTCGGTCCTGTAACTGGAAGATCATTTGTCGGAAGACCAAGAATTATCGTCACATCGTCCAATGTCACAGCAAGCTAAACCCAACAATACCCGCAGGTTAACTCGAACCTAAACACTGAAATCATGCAAAATTCAACAAAATTTCACATTGGGTTTCGAAATTAGGAAAGAGAAAATTGAAAAAAAAAACGGGTATTCCTTACCAAATTAACCACTGGGCTTTGTAGAGCTTGACGCTACGGTTGCGTGGCCGCAAATGGTGTGGCAATCGGAGCTCCAGATTAAAAGTTACGGAAGATTGAGTGAGAGTTTAGGGTTTGAGATTTTACCCCTTCCCTTTCATGGAGCTTCAGCGTGAATTTGGTTATGGGAAGAAGAAGGAAGCTGAATTAGGCTATTTATATAATGGGTTATGGGCCTGGTTTGGGTTCGGTCCAACTGGTTCAGCCCAATCTTACGCCAAATTCTTTAAAGTTGGTGTCAAAATTCTTATTTTAATTAGTTCTATCTCGCTAAATCATAGAATTCCATTTTCTAATTTATTTGATTAATAATTAATTTATTAACTAATTATTCACTAATTACTCGGGGTTTACATTCTACCCCTCTAATAGAAATTTTTGTCCTCGAAAATTTGCCCTCAATTCTCCATATACACTCCCTCAGATTCAACCGATCTCTTACCATTCGTTTTGTCATTTTCCAACATCAATTTAACACCCTATTCTCATTTCAAGCCTAAGATAAACCCGCCTATTTCATTCTTAGTTTCGTCTAACTCTTTCTTATTGACTACAAACTCCCTTATCCTCCAAGGATCCTATCTAAACTAAATCGATCTCTAATCCTTCTCAACTATCTCGAACACTAATCAATTTTCCAATCTCTTAGTCTAATTCAATCCTTTATAGCCTAGATCACACACACATTTCCATCTCAAATCTTACGACAGCCCTCGAAATCATTCCATATCCCAAGTCACCTTTCTCTCATCTCTACGACCCTAGAGTCACCAAAAATCATCGCGCTTCCGCAGCGCCATTCTGATTCTAAACTATTAAGAACTTAATCACTCGTTTACTCAGCTAAAACACTCCTTGAATCTCTTTATCTCTCTAACTAAGTGCTATTGATCTTTCCTCCAGCTGCACGAGTTACAATCCCTTGGTTTCTCTCGTCATCAGGTCCATTACCGCCTATATCACCATTCATAGTTTGTTTTCAATAGAATCTTGCTCAGCAACAGTCAGAGAATCACCCGTTTTACCTCACTCGTGCCCACGAAATGCCATTTGGGTCTAGTCCACACCGAACAAGTGATATCAAGGTGATCAGTCTCAGTATCGCAAGTCTAGTGCTTCGAATCTCCAAAGGTAATGCTCATGAACATTTATGCTATATATGTCAAGCAGACATCCTACATAGCATGCACACACAGCCAAAGTATGCTCAAAAGCATAGTCAGTCCATTCCCCAAGCTCTACGGGAATGAACTACTCTGATACCATAATGTAACACCCTACCATACAGAGTTTTATGCTTAAGTCATAAAATTGAGGTGGCAAGGTATTACGACCTTTAAAGATAAAATATATACATAATAATATTGAAGAGGATACAGTATACGAAGAGCCTTGAAAATACGGATAAAGTAAATTCGCAAAATAAAAAGCTCAACGCTCAGGAACGTAATTTCTTGTGTGTAAAGAAACAAAAGATCATAAGCATAAATAAGCGGAAAGTAGGAATAGAGGGTCAAATGTTCAGAATAACAAGCTCCTAACTCAGCCTGCGAAACTAAGGCTGGCCGAAGGATATTTACATACGTATATACATAGCCCGAAGCCCAAAATACAAACATAAAATCCTAGTTCTCCATAAACCTCTAAGAGGTACAAAAGTAAAGTGAACATAAACATACGAGGAGAGTCCATAAACATATATAAATCAAAATATCAAAAGTAAGCCCCAAAAAGAAAACCACTTCGCTGCAGAAGCTCTAGACGCCTAGCGAGATGCCTCTCGACCTGCATCTGAAAAACACAACATAGTATGGGATGAGAACCAGAGGTTCTCAGCATGGTAAAGGTACCACGCACATAAGATATAAGGTCTTGGGAATGCCAGAGGCAATCCTAGAACGCCGACACTCAGATATAGAGCTTAAGGAACTAAAAACTAGGGGTGTACGCGAATTGGATCGGATATGGCCGAAAATTCAATCCGACCCGCACAATTCCCATCGGATCGGATCGAATATGATATCCATGTTTTTTAGTGTCGAATCTGATCCGATCCGATCCCCAAATGTGCGGATCGGATCGAATATCGGATATTGGATATATCCGCATAATTGAACATTCTCTTGCTCTTAGGTCGGGTCCTATGCTGTCCGTAAATTCACTTGCTGCCAGGTTGTGCTATGACACCAAGGACGCTATTCCAATCGAACTGGTATGTCTGACGCTTGAGAGAAGCCTCTTGATAGGCGTCCCATCTCTTTGGACTAGGTGGAAGGTCCAATGCTCTCTGTATAGCACTGTCGGAGACAGGGACTTGCTGATGACAAACATAGACAGTTTGCAGAGTAGGCAAGTGGAAGTTTGAGTAAAACTCAACGACCCATGATAAGTTGGTCTCTCGCGGCTGTCTTTTCAAAAATTTTCACTGTCTCCTCTCTATGCGGGGCTCCACCAAATCAACAATGTGTGTTGAGACAATGAGCAGACGCTCATTGTTGTAGTTCCTTTCAGCTAGGATGGCGAACATCTGTTTGGAAAAACGGTTAGCAAACCGTGTGGAGTCTCGGGCGGGAAAGGCTTTCTCTGATTCATTAACTTTAATGATCCTCTTCACCCGCTTTGTTGGTGGCTTGACATTGGTAGATGGAAGTGCCTTTGCCAGTGTTCTCTTGGTTCCTCTCCTTGCTGGGGTCTTGTCAGGGGCCTTCTCTTTTCCTTTCTTGGTACCCATCTCTAAAGAAGAAATAAAAGGAAGAATATTAAATACAGATAACTAAGACCGGAAGGGAGAAAATTCCAAGTGATAATGAATGCCAAAGGAAAGATGTTAGCCCAACAACATGGTAGCTACAACATGTATGTAAGACAACAATAAAGATCAAAAAGGCTATTCATAAACTTAGATGCAAGATGGTAAAAGTATGCAAGTAATAGGCATGAGAAGCATGAATCAAGCATCAAGTAATAAGTGTGCCAAATAAAAGAGCATATGTAATGATGACAATTGTGAATAATAATCTCAAATACATGTGGAATCCAAGTGTTGTGAAAAAGAGGCATATAAGTAAAAGAGTAAAAGAAAATAGGATTTCAAGTGCCATAAAAGCTTTTTCACAAACACGTGGTGTGCAAGGGATAATAAGAATGAAAATAATGTAATCTAAATGTATAAGAGAGCTAAAATAAAATATCAATTGTCAAATCACTCCTCATAATGTTCACAAGCTTCATTAAAGTAAGGTAAGACCCAAATAAAATTCCAACACCAACATGAAAAATGCATGGAAGAAGAAAGAAAAAAAAATCATGAATTTAAAAGAAAAAGAAGAAAGAAACATAAAGTAAGATAATAATGAAAGAAAAGTAAAAGGGAAAGAAGAGAAGAACCTTGATAAAGAAGATGAATAAGGGAGGATAGAAAGTAATAGGAAG
The DNA here is from genome assembly GCF_000816755.2 of Arachis ipaensis. Taxonomy (NCBI): domain Eukaryota; kingdom Viridiplantae; phylum Streptophyta; class Magnoliopsida; order Fabales; family Fabaceae; genus Arachis; species Arachis ipaensis. The sequence goes on along the minus strand of NC_029786.2, from coordinate 18,794,905 downwards.
TAATAAAGAAGAAGGAAGGAGGGAGAAAGAAGAAGGAAAAGATAATTAGGATTGAGAAGAATTAGGATTGGAGGGGTGGAAGATGTGAAATTAGGCACTGAGGTGTTTAAGGTGTGCGTCGCATGCGACGCGTACGCGTGCTTCACGCGTACGCCTGGGTCGCGCTTTTTCCAATCGACGCATACACGTCAGGAACGCGTTCGCATGACTTGAATTGTGCAAGTCGCGCAGAGGCAGCCTCGCACACGCACAACTCTCTGTTCATTACGTGCGTTTGCAAAAATTTGGGGCACGCGTGCGCGTCAGGAACGCGCACGCGTGGATGGGTTGGATGGCAAAATGACGCGTACGCGTGACAGGATTTGTGCGCCTAGTACAGTTGCAGCCCCACACCATCACAACTCTCTGCCAAAATCCTCATTTACGCCGATTTCATCATCCACGCGTACGCATGGAGTGCCAAAATTTCGATCGACGTGCACGCGTCAGAGATGCGTACGTGTGGGTCAGTTGGTGCGCAATGCACCCTTCCTGCGCTACTCCCGCGCAACTCTCTGTTCAATCCATATGTTGCATGCACACACATATGACGCGTACGCGTCAGTGACGCTTGCGCGTCGTGTGCTTTTTTTTAATGTAGAATGCAGTATGCAGCTAATTCATGTAAAGGTGAGAAATGGATACTGAGAAAAACAGAACAAGATAAAATAAAATAAAGTTAAGAAGGAAACTGAAAGATCGTACCATGGTGGGTTGTCTCCCACCTAGCACTTTTCTTTAACGTCCTTAAGTTGGACAGTCCAGTAGCTCAATCTTCTGCTGTTGGTGGATCCTCCACTAGGAAGATCTCCAGCTCCTTGTTTTTCTTCATCTTCTCACCATAGTATAATTTCAAGCGATGTCCATTGACCTTGATGAATTTGGAGCTTGAAGGATGACTCAGGTGAAAGACTCCGTATGGCTCTGCCTTCTCTACTCTGTAGGGGCCTTCCCATCTTGATCTCAGCTTGCCTGGCATGAGCCTCAGTCTGGAGTTGTAAAGGAGAGCCGACTCCCCAGGTCTGAACTCTCTCCTTTTGATGTTCTTGTCATGCACAGCCTTCATCTTCTCTTTGTATAGCCTGGAGTTATCATATGCTTCCAGCCGAAGGGTCTCCAGCTCTGCTAGTTGCATCTTCCGTTCAGCGCCGGCCCGCTCAAATCCCATGTTGATTTCTCTTACTGCCCAGAATGCTTTATGTTCTACCTCTACTGGGAGGTGACATGCTTTTCCATAAACCAGGCGGAAGGGTCTCATCCTTATAGGTGTCTTATATGATGTCCGATATGCCCAAAGCGCATCTTGTAGCCTGGTGCTCCAATCCTTCCTATGAGGCTTGACTATCTTCTCCAGGATACACTTTATTTCTCTGTTAGACACCTCCGCTTGTCTATTAGTCTGGGGATGGTAGGCTGTGGCCACCTTGTGAATAACGCCATGCTTCTTCAGTAGAGCGGTCAGTCTCCTGTTACAAAAATGGGTGCATTGATCACTCACGATTGCTCGTGGTGATCCAAAGCGACAGATAATATGGTTTCTAACAAAAGAGACAATAGTGTTAGCATCATCAGTACGGGTAGGAATTGCTTCCACCCATTTAGAAACATAATCTACAGCTAACAATATATATACAAAACCGCTCGAGTTTGGAAACGGACCCATGAAGTCAATGCCCAAACATAAAAAATTTCACAGAATAGCATAATTTGCTGGGGCATCTCATCCCTCTTGGATATATTACCAAACTTCTGGTATGGGGAACAAGATTTACAGAAGGCAGTAGCATCTTTAAAAAGAGTAGGCTACCAGAATCCACAGTCTAGAATTTTTCTAGCTGTTCTTTGAGGGCCAAAATGTCCACCACTCTCAGATGAGTGGCAGACCTCTAAAATGGACTGGAATTCTGATTGAGGCACACACTTCCTAATTATCTGGTCAGCACCATACCTCTACAAATATGGATCATCCCATATATATGCTTGATTTTGAGTGTTTGTGTGATGATTTGATCATGAGATTTTGTTGTTTTAATGCTTGAAAATTAAGTTATTGAAGGTTGTGAAGTTGTTGTTATTGTTACTGGAAAACGTGGCTTTCTAGCCATGATATTCAATATATTTGATGTGTTTTTTTATGTGTATACGATGGCTGAAACGTTGCTCTTTGGTTTTGCAAAAATTGGGTAAAAATCGATTACCAAAAAGATTGAAAAACTGGTTGAAAATCAAGTTGAAATTTGATGAGCTTTTAGAAAAATGTTTTTGGTTTTTGGAAGACAAGAGAAATGTTTGGTTTTGATGATTTTAGGGTCAAAATTTAATTATTGAAAAGTTTGGAGTTGAAAGTTAATTAAGAAAAAGTTGACGGGCCAAAGTACAAATATTAAAAGTTAAGGGGGTTAAAATATGATTTCCAAAAAGTTCGAGGGTCAAAATAAAATTTTTGAAAGTTAAATAAAATATTATTATT
>NC_029786.2:18785553-18792363 GCF_000816755.2 Arachis ipaensis | reverse complement strand
TAATAATTATAAAATATTGATCAAAAGGCAGTTTTTCTTAAAAGTCTCAAGAAGGCAATTTTGAGTCCAGAACTCCCTAATTCTCTTTATTAAACACCTAAGGAAAGGTATAAGAGAAGGTATAACGGTATGTAAGGTAATGAAACAAGTTTTAAAAACTTCCAAACATGTTAAAAAGAAAAGGAGTTAAAAGCTATATAGTAGCGTGTTTGACCTTACACAGTAAGCAGAGAATTGTGAAATGAGATCACTGTGATGTTATGATGCTCGATTTATGATTGTGAAGAGATAATAAAGATGATTGCCAAGTAATGAAAAATATGGTTATATGTGATATATGAGCCTTCGAGCGATGTTTGAGAATATTGTGCGGAGACGCCTGTATTTTGCTGTTGCTTCTCAGATAGGCTGCGGTAAAGAAAGTACCAGCCCTGCAAGCTAAATGCTTGGTAGAGGTCTGACTCGCATACCTGCAATATATTGAGATTTGAGCAAATACCAGCCCTACAAGTCGAGAGTACTTGGTAGAGGGTATGCAGTACTTAATCTGGGATTAAGTTCTGGGAAGACCTTATCTGACCTGGAGGATCAAATTACATCGGGTGAGGGTCAAAACCGACAAATGAGCTGATTACCTGTAGTAGGACCAGACATGCATCATACTTTTTTGTGCATATTGTAATTGGTTTGCCTATGTGAATAACTCTGTTTAATTGTTAATCGCTATACTTGACGTAACTGCTCTTGATTGTGCTTGAACCTTATTACTTATGTTTGTGACTGAAATTGGTTGGGTTCTGGTGAATTGGATGTGATTGAGTTGTTTGAGCCTAAAGCCACGATTGATTATGTGATGGGCCAGAGGCCTTGATTGGTTTGAGTTGTGGTTTAGTAAAGTATGAAATATCAAGCTGGTTCAGCATAGACTTAATTAACCTATGTTTGGAACAGGTTGGTCATTCATACCATTAGAAAACTTTTAAGATTCTTTTATCTAAAAAGGGAATTTGGATTTTTGGTTAATTAACTAATTTCTTTTAAAAAGGTTTTGAAATTTTTATGGTTAAACCATCGATTTTCAAAGGATTTAGAAACTTGCAAACGGAAATATTATAAGTGGATTTAACTATAAACCCTGACCTTACTAAGAACTCCCTAGTCCTTACCCCCTTACACCTCTTTAGATGGACACGGGAGTCCTGCCCTATGAGATTAATCATCCGTATATCCATGATGACCCAGTGCGCGACTGCGAGTATTACATCTATTGTGCGGCATCTCGTGTACGTAATTATGTAGTACGTGGTAGTCCTTTTCAACATCCTATTAGTACACCTTTCTTCGATCCCGATATATCCTTTGACTTTGCTCTTTCTTGGATGCAACCTGAGGATAACCCCGAGATCGTAGATATCTCTTCTAGCAGTGATGTGCAAGACGAGGCACCAAGCAAACATGCATCACCACTTGCCCAATGATCTTTTTTTAAGGGGCTTTTGGATCAGAGACGAGGAAACTTTTGAGACGTCCAGTCTAACTTTGGTATGTTAGACTGTTTCCCTCATTTTTGCTAGTATGCTCAGAAGGGATAGGAATGTCATAGAGTTAGGCTAGCTTGGATGCCAGTTTAGGGGCTTTTTGACAGGCCAGGCCCTGGGACGTCGTATGTACATATATATATTATACGGGTCACTAACTGAGATGTTGTACCTTAGTCTTGTACTTGTTCAACTGAGCTACTCTTGTATCATGATGTGTATTATAATGTGATGTTTCATATACTGCTTTCTATTATTCTATATGTGTGTGTGTTTGTTACTCCTCATTACATTAAACGTATGCAACTTTTTAACTACTATTGCTTTGAAAAAAAAACTTACTCGTAAACTCGCAAGGTGTTAACAATGAACAGGCTTATTTATTAATTATTATTACGTATGGGAAAACAAGTTGGTAACATTCAGCTTCTAGTATAATCATGATATGCTGGAAGTTGGGCTGTTATAGGAAAGGTTGGTTCATGGCCTTATATAGTGGGCCTTGGCTCGATTTGAGCCCGGTCTAACCGGTTCGGCCCATTAACTCGATTTTAGGCCAAAATCTTTAAAATTAGTGTTAAAATTTGTATTTTAATTATTTTTACTCTTCTAACTTGTCAAATTTACTTTTCTAATTTCTTTGAATAATAATTGATTTATTAGCTAATTATTTATTAATTTTCAAAGTTTTACAATAAGTATGAGTATGTTGAATTTTGTCTTAGTCAGGTGTATGAGATAAATCAAGCTAAAGATATGTTGAGAAAGTTGAAAAACATCATTCGTAGGTTTTTGAGTATTACTCCGTGACGAATTCTCTTTAAAAAGGTAGTTCTTCTGATAGCTTGAATTCTAGCATTGCTTCTCATAAGCATGTCATTGATGGTAAAAATGCTAACGATGAGGAAGATGGTTATGAAGATGAGTTTAGATTGAAAATTAAAAAAAAGAAGGTGCTGTTAAAAAGAATGAGTTTGAAATATACATGGAAAATAATGTGGAGAAAGCTAAAATCAATGAAGTATTTTATCCTTTCTCACATGGCTAGGCATTTGCTGATTATTTTCATCTTTATCGTGTCTTCTGAATCGGTATTTAGCATTAGTAGTTGTATGCTTGACCCCTTTAAAAACTCTTTAAATTCTTTTATTGTTGAGTTTTTAATTTATATACAAAATTGGTTGAAGACCCAAGAGAAAACATACGATTTAAAGAAAGAATTTGAGAACCAAGAAAAAATTGAATAATGTAAATATTATTTATATTCTTTTCTTTAAATCATGATTTAATTATTGTTATTGTTGAGTCTCTAATCACGATTTAATTGTAGAGTTTTATACTTTATCAATATCTAATGAAATCGTTGCAGTTGCAGTTGATACTGTTTACAACAATTTATGGTTCACACTTTTTTACTAATTATTTGTTTACTATTATACCTTCAATTTCATACATTCATATTGGCTAACTTCTTTAATTATATGCTAATTTTTGAAGGTCACAATTTCTCTCTTGAATATGCTTGGTTGATGAAATAAAAGGTTATGAAATTAAAGACTTTTGAAGGCTTAATACACTCTTATTTTTAGTTTTTATTGTGTTTGGATTTTAATGTGTTTGGTTTTTAATTATTTAGATTTTAATGTGTTTAGATTTTAAATTATAACAATGACTTATGTATTTGGCTATTTGCTTGTTATATGATTATCTGGATTTCTAGATTATTATGGAGCGTTTTGTTTGTTAGATTTAATTACTTGTTAGTTGCTATTATATATTCATAGTATTTAGAGGATTTTTTCAATTTTTTCTGAATTTCAATTCTATTGATTATCTAATTACCTGTACCGAATCAATCCGATTTCAATCGATTCGGATTCACTCACAAAAAAATTGCAAAAACCAAACCAATTCAAATGAGTTTTTGTTTTCCCTCAAACCCGAACCAACCTAATCTGTGAATACTCTTAACCATCATATGCCACAAACTCGGTAAATAAATCATTGACCTATCCTTCACTTTTAGACAGTAGGAGCCAAAATTATTAAACTTATTGATTTCAATATTTTATCTCATATCCTTAAATTAAAAGAATATAGGATCCAAAACTATTTTGTTATTAGTATGTATATAACATCCACACAACATTCTACACTCCAACTCTTTTAACTAGGGCATGTTAGCTTAAAGGTAGCAAGTAAATCAAAATATAATTTTAAACAACATAATTTTTTTTTATCAAGAACTGATATATAAAATTTTAGCCATAAATATAACATGGGTAGCATATAAAAATACAGAAGTACAGGATTTTGTACATAAATACCAATAGATAAACATAAAGTCAATATTTGATTTACTATCTTTAAATTTACAAAATTTATCAATTAAATTCTTATTAAAATAAAAATGTCAATAACTTGCCTTTTAAATAAACACCTTCGTCAACCTTATTCTTTGAACCCTTTATCGGAGATATCTCCAGTAAAATCTTATTCATCGGAAATATCTCATTATTGATCTTCCTCTTACCCGTTGACTTCTTTTCAACAACCTCCTTTCTTACTTCTGCGACTACACTTCCTTGATCTTGTACTACTTGACAAGGAAGCATTCTTCCCAACACCTCTACTGTGATTTGAAGAGCTTAAAATGTGTTTTATAAGCCCATGTATTAGCTAATCTTAAAGAAATATAATGAATAATGAACATGTAGTTTTGTATTACTATTTATCATAATATACTGATAATATCATAACATTCTAAATATTTATATTTTTCATAAAATCGGATATGTATTATTGGAATAAAAACATCAAAGCACACGAACATATTTGCACAATTTTCATAATTTAAAATTTGTTAATGTTTGATTTGACTTACCGAAAACCTCGTACTTTTCTCTTTAACTCTTTTAATTTGTTCATTTCTAAAGTTGAACAATGTCTAATCCATAATTCTTTGTTGTTATATTTTTTCCAAATTTTTATATTAATTAACATGTAGATATATTATCTGCAAAATTAACTGCATTAACCATAGTTATTCATAAAATAATTTTAAAAGTTCTATTTTACTTACTTACAACTTTATATAATAATAAACAATAATTATTTCTGTTATATTCTTATTTTTATTATTGTAACCGATTCAATATTAAAATATAACATCCACAAAATCTAACAAAATAACACATCTAAATCCAACAAAATTAAGAAATATTATGAATAAAATTAGTTTGACAAAAAATAATAAAATTATTTTTAGTTAGTTTGACATTTAAAATTAAGAAATAACAAAAAATAATATTCTAATAGAGGTAATGACTAAATCAGTACTCGAAAGATTCAAACGCTGACATTTTGGTATCTCACTATTGTTATTGAAAAAATGGTCCTTAAAAGATTTTAAAATTTGACAAGCATGCCACTGAGTTCGCTGGAGCAAATTTCTGACAAGCACAATGCTGATGGGGCCATCGTGTTTTGGTGACTTGGCAAACCACCCCCAAAGTTCCCACCCCAACGCACACTCCCTCCCCTTCCCTCTCCCCCTCTGTCGCAGCCCCCATCCCAACGCACATTTCTCCCCCATCGTAGTCTCTGCCGTATCACAACCCCCTCCCCAACGTACACTTCCCCTTTCTCCCTCAACACCACCATTCACAACAACAACTTTAACCTCAACAGCAACAACAACCTCCACCACTCTCCCTCTCCAACGCACACTACCCCTCCCTCCCTCAACCCCACCACTCGCAGTAACAATAGCCTTAATATCAATAGCAACAATAATCTCCACCACTCTCCCTTCCCCAACTCACACTCCCCTCTCCCTCCCTCAACACCACCATTCACAGCAACAACAACCTCAATATCAACAAAGTTGCCCCAAATCATGAATTGTCCCAAATTTTTAGGTTAAATTATCATTCAAAAAATTAATAACAATAAAACTCAGAGAAAACAAATAAATTCATATACAATAATCAAAATAAAATAAAATAAAATAAAATAAAACTTAATACAACACCACCAAAATAAGAATAGAAGAACACCAGACACAGAGGGGGCACGACACGATGGAGTCAAGATGGAACCCAGACAGAGGAGGCATAGCAGCGATTGGGGGCTAGCAACAAGCAGATACAAGCAGTGAAGACGACAGCGGTGAAGACACACAGACAACGCAATGCCACGAAGGAGATAGACGATACTGGCGGACGCAGAAGATCCGATGACGAGATGGCAACAGTGCCGTGTCCATGACACTAGCTCTGTAAGACTGAGAAGGTTGAACTCCACTGCTGTTTTGGGGGAGAGTGAGTTGAAAGTGTGAGACACTGTGTTGAGAAGGGGATTAGAATTCAAAGGGGCAAGGAAAGAGGGATTAGGGTTCAGAAAGGGGGATTTTGGATTGAGGAGGGGGAAGTGCGTTGGGGATGGGGGATTAGGGTTAGAGAGAGGGAGGAAAGGATTAGGGTTGGGGAGGGGGGAGAGTGCATTCAGGAAGGGGAGGGGGAAGGAGAAGGAGAAATGCGTTGGAAAGGAAGAAAGGAAGAAAGGAAGAAGTAGGGTGGACCAGGGGGGAAGGGTTTGCCATGTCATCAAAATGTAGTGGCCATGTCAGCACTGTACTTACCGGAGATGTGCTCCGACAAACTCGTGGATACGCTTGTCAAATTTTAAAATCTTTTAAGAACCATTTTGTCAATAACAATACTGAGGAACTAAAATGTCAGTGTTTGAATCTTTCGAGTATTGATTTGGTCATTACCTCTATTCTAATAATACATAAATTAGTTTGACATTTACAAAAAAAAAAGTATTTTATTTTTAGTTTAAAAATCACATTTAAAAAAAATTCACATATTTTATAATAACATCTAATAGTAAGAATAAATAATTCGATTCACCAGCAATGCAACACATGCACCTATTGTCTATATTTTTGTCTATATCTTGAAACCACTCAACACCCATATACGAGATGGCCATAAACATATCTGGCCCAATAAATCTTTCTAGTGTCTAATACATCCATCACAATACGTATATACAAATTTGATATGGTTGTTTTGTACATTGCAAAATAATCATTTTAACACCAGCATAAGAAAATATCTTCAGAAACAAGAGTAGAACTAGGTCATATTTATAAAGGTGTCAAAGTTTTCACTAAAAAAAATTCATTAAAAGAAATTATTAAAAATATCTTTGAGGAATTATTTTTTTAAAATTCTGAAATGTATTATTAAAAAATTCTTATGTA
>NC_029786.2:18737194-18785528 GCF_000816755.2 Arachis ipaensis | reverse complement strand
TCATAAATTAAAAAATATAATAATAAAAATTTATGATTAAAATAATTTTTAACTATAAACTAGATTAATTTTTTGTTTTAAAAAGAAATAAGAATTTTATTCAAATAAAAACTAACCCATAATTATGAAAAGACAAGTCTTATATATTTTTTGTTAACAAATTTTTAAATCTTTTATTTTTAATAGTGTTTGATAAAAAAAATCTGAATATTCATCAATAGATTATGAACTAGATGAGGGGGAGTCCAACCAAAATTATATATAAAAAAAAAAAAAAAAAAACTTGATGAAGGAGGACAAAAATGAAATAATAACCTAAGTTCTCTTGAAATTTTGGAAGGGAGGGGGCACATAGTTCCGTCCCAATTCAAAAATAAACCCTATCACTTATCATTTTTAGTGCAACTTGACACATCCTCTTTTAGTTCTTTCAAAATCTTTCCTTTAAAACTTTCAATAAATTTGTGGTGTTTGGATATTTCAGGGACCTTAAAACATTTTTTTATCAAACAAAAAATGAGATCTAACAAATGTTATTATTGTTAAAATACTTATTGTATATAAACTCATATTATGGATCGATCTAATTTGTATTTTGTTTATAACTTGTTACCTACTTTTATTCTAGAATCCTAAACATCGCTTTATAAGTGTAATGGTAATCGGTATATTTTTTGTACCAACTACCAATGATTTCAAGTCACAATCATATAATGAGACTAAGACCACCCTCATTTGTTAATTAACAAATCATTTGGGATATATTTTTGCTAGTAAAATTTTATTGCTTCAATCTCTCTAATTTTCTCTCTTCCTTTTTTTCTTACTAAGAAGCTCCGTTACAGTTGTTACGCACAAAAGAGAATATCTTATTTGGAATGTTTTCTGTAAAAACATTGAAACACATTAAACAACACAATTATATTGTTGGTATGCTATGAATCTATGGTAACAAGCACAAATAATTCATAGGGTGACACAAAATAAATTTCATTAATAACATAGATTTTAATCAATAAAATTTTTCATCATTAACATCATAAGTTAAACTACAAGATCTAGTTAACTAACAGACAATAATATAAAGGTTATTCATTATTAATACTTTATTTATTAACTAATATTTTACACCATGTATTGTATGCTCATGGCACACAAAAAAATATTAAGGGGGCAAAAATAATATACATTACTGTCAAAAGATATATTAATCCAAATTAAAAAAAAATAAAAATGCACATTAATTATTCGAATATAAAAAAATAACAAATTACATATAATAAAATAAAACAAAAGATATTTTTAAAAATATTTTTTCATAACTATTTCTAAAAATAAAAAATATATATTCTAAATTAGTAAATTGATCAATTGACTTTAGAAATGTATATGCAACATAATTACATATAATAAAAAAGAAGAAAAGATAAACAAATAAATAGTAAGGATCACTAAATTGAGAATAACATAAAATATATAAATTTATGAAGAGAATAAAAAATTAGATTAATATATAAACTATAATTACTTGAATTAAAATTTACAATTGAAAATATCAAAAAGAGAAACAATAAAATTAAAAGATACATAGAATCATAGAGTTATATAAAAAAATATTTAAAATTTACTTTTTGATAAAGAGAAGATGACCATTAAAAAAAAAGAATACAAAAAGAAGGTTGAAAATATGAAACTAAGAAGAGGATTTAAGAGAATAACGGAGTGGTGAACGGTTGGGATGTGAGAACAGAAGCCATATGAGCCACACATAGAACCACCACCATTCCAACCTCAATACCTCCAAGAACCACCTCCTCCATACTGTTACCAAGATGAACCACCTCCAATGTATGTGAATTTCCAATCACAAGATGAGTTCTACTTTCCACCACAACCCTCCATAGAAGAATATTCATGTCCATCAATCCAAGAGCCAGATGATCTTACTTATGTGAAACAAGAATCAAGGGATCTTCTCAAGTAATCGATGGATTGGCTTCAAGCAACCGTCTGTCAAAAGTTGGACTCATGGGATTCATACCACATGTCCAAGGATGATTGCGGAAGAGCAACCGAAGAGGGGAGTATGAAGGGGTTTGTAGAATCTCAACTTGAGAGCAAAGGATTGGAGTGTGTTGCACAACAAGTGGAACAAATGGAGAATATTGAATCACCACATCCTTATTATGATGAAACACCTTCCTATTATGAACCATTCCTCCAAGATAATGAACCCTCCCATCCACCCCAACCTCCAATGGATGACATCCTTGGTGTTCTTCTTCAAGGGCAAGAGGAGATGAAAAGGGATGTGCAAGAATTCACGGCCGCCTTGGACGATGTGATGAACCGGTTAGCCTCCCAACATTTGGACACTCAAGAAACTCCTATGGCTACATGTGGAGAATCTCATGAAGAACATAGCATGAAGGAGAGATTGGAAACTCCGGTGAATAATAAATGATGTTGCTTTGTGTTGGAACAATTGGAGGAAGCTATGAATGTTGAAGAAGAGGAAGAAGTGGTTGAAGATTTAGGAGATGCGGAACCACCATGGGAATCTCAAGAACCTCTCCCCAAGAGGCTTGAAATTGATGTTGCGGAGGGTGTATGATGAGCGGATAATTTATACGCTTTTTGGCATTATTTTTAGTATGTTTTAGTTAGTTTTTATTATATTTTTATTAGTTTTTAATTAAAATTCACATTTCTGGACTTTACTATGAGTTTGTGTGTTTTTCTGTGGTTTCAGGTATTTTCTGGCTGAAATTGAGGGACCTGAGCAAAAATCTGATTCAGAGGCTGAAAAAGGACTGCAGATGATGTTGGATTCTGACCTCCCTTCACTCGAAGTAGATTTTTTGGAGCTACAGATGCCCAATTTGCGCGCTCTCGATTGCATTGGAAAGTAGACATCCTGGGCTTTCCAGCAATATATAATAGTCCATACTTTGCCCGAGATTTGATGGCCCAAACCGGCGTTCCAAGTCAGCTCAAGAATTCTGGCGTCAAAACGCCAGAACTGGCACAAAAGCTGGAGTTAAATGCCCAAACTGGCACAAAAGCTGGCGTTTAACTCCAAGAAAAGTCTCTACATATGGAAGCTTCAATGCTCAACCCAAGCACACACCAAGTGGGCCCGGAAGTGGATTTTTACGTCATTTACTCATTTCTGTAAACCCTAGGCTACTAGTTCTCTATAAATAGGACCTTTTACTATTGTATTTTAATCTTGGTTCTTCTGGTTCCCTCTCTGGGGCCGAAGCCAATGACCACCATTATCACTTATGTATTTTCAATGGTGGAGTTTCTACACACCATAGATTAAGGTGTGGAGCTCTGCTGTACCTCGAGTATTAATGCAATTACTATTGTTCTTCTATTCAATTCAGCTTATTCTTATTCTAAGATATCACTTGTTCTTCAACCTGATGAATGTGATGATCCGTGACACTCATCATCATTCTCACCTATGAACGTGTGCCTGACAACCACCTCCGTTCTACCTTCGATTGAGTGTGCATCTCTTGGATTCCTTAATCAGGATCTTCGTGGTATAAGCTAGAATCCATTGGCGGCCATTCTTGAGAATCCGGAAAGTCTAAACCTTGTCTGTGGTATTCCGAGTAGGATTCAGGGATTGAATGACTGTGACGAGCTTCAAACTCGCGAGTGTTGGACGTAGTGACAGACGCAAAAGAATCACTGGATTCTATTCCGACATGATCGAGAATCGACAGATGATTAGCCGTGCTGTGACAGAGCGCGTTGAACATTTTCACTGAGAGAACGGGATGTAGCCATTGACAACGGTGATGCCCAACATACAGCTTGCCATGGAAAGGAGTAAGAAGGATTGGATGAAGACAGTAGGAAAGCAGAGAGACGGAAGGGACAAAGCATCTCCATACGCTTATCTGAAATTCTCACCAATGAATTACATAAGTATCTCTATCTTTATTTTATGTCTTATTTATCTTTTAATTATCAATCCTCCTAGTGTACATTGCGGCGGTCAACTAAGGACTTGTGAGTGTCACACATTCAAAGGTCATGTAAGACTCAACATATCATCGGTATTCACCCGGTTTTGTTCCTTACATCATCGATGACTTGCTGTCAAAAGCACAGTGTCTAAAGAGAACCTCTAGTAACAGGGTAGTGTTCATAAGGAACAAGCACTTCGCTGCATTCAAGAAGACCAACTTCAAAAGTGTGTTTCCAAAAGCAATATGTGTACCTTACGGTGAGGTAAAAAGCTTTTGTAGCAAAAGTAAAAAAAAAAATGTTTGTCGATTTTAATGAGGGTGAACACCAACCTTTTTGGGAGGTCTTTACCGAAAATGTACGCCGCTACTGCAACATCCAAACCAGCGAATTCCATTCCTTTCGGTGGGGGGGAGGGGACATAAGGTCAATGCACTGTTACAAGAAAAAAAATCTTTCTAGACCATTACTGTATTACACAACCCATATGATTAATAGACATGATTTTCTGGATCCTTGACCTAGGGGATCTCTCCGCCGTCCATGTAATGTCCAACGTGAGTGTAGTATGTAAAGGGTGTCCCTGGACCATTTTGATGTACATCATCTAGTCCGTCGGACCCGTCATTGTCACTAAACTCCAGCTTTCTCTGCCGTATAAACGGGTGGTGGGTGCGTGATCAATTTAGAGGCATGAAAACATGAATACACAACTAATAACAAAGGTAATCAAATGTGTGTTTTTCATAATGTTCAATTTTAGTCATCATTACCTTAAGGGAGGTACATTTCGGACTGGATTGGGCACTGCCTGACGAGGAATTTTGGTAGTTGACCTTAGCAAAACCTTCTTCTGCGCCACAGCGGGTGCTTTCCGACCACGGACTGTCTTCGTACCTGAGTCGTCGTCGCTGTTTACCACAAGGCATGGCTTTTCCTTCCCCTCAGTGGGTATAGACTACAAAAGTAGTTCAATAATCTTCGTATGGCCGGCAACTACCTCGTGTAGCGACTTTATCTTATCGTTCTGAACCCTTACCGCTGTGGTTTGAGTAGCTTCATCCCTTTCCAAATGCTGCAATACTAAAAACAATGAAACCAACATTACAGGGCTATGTTACACCTGACAGATGGACCCGAGAAGTTGCAGAACCCGATCGTCAGAAGAGGTCACATTTTCACTGGTGTCCGTTTGGCTCTCCCTGAACAAATGATGCAGCAAAAAAATCCATCACACTCAAAGGCCTTCACTACAACCCTAAACAGTGTCATGCAATAAACGAAAAAAGGATGCACACAAATTATTAGTGAACTTACTTGTCCAACCCCAACGCATCTCATGCGGCGCCATCCTCTGAAGCCTTGCTCGATGCAGTCCCCTTCCTGCCTTGGTTAGCCCTTGGCTTCTCCATCAAGCTACAATTGAAATGCAATATTTACATGCACAGGAAAGGTGTATCATGTTGTGAAACAAGCATAGCTAGACGCGACCTTTATACGAGTAACTAGTCCAACGAAACCTTAGTGGGCCTTGGCCTCATGATATTCTGGCCCAATAAACCCCCATAACCTTTTGCTGAGATTTGGATCCATTACAAACTAAGCTACTAAGTTACTAAAATGCAGCTCTGCTCTACCCTCTCAGTACTTGACACCTTTTTCAACCTTATTAATTTTTTGATAACAGTTGAGTGGCACAGTACAAATACAGCTGACATTGATGAGACTATTCCTAACCTAAAGCTGCCGCATCCGGTCCAGTTCAACTCAAGACGTCAATCAACCACAAATATTTAAATAACCATAAATTTATCCAAGCAAGAAACCATAAACACAAACCTAGTGGCACTAATCAACAAAATTAGTCTTGAATTAAAAATGTAATTATGTTACATACTGGACAGGTGGAGATGTGTGGCCTTACCATACTGCATATGGATAGATTGCACCACTCTGTGGCCTCGTGTTCTCATATTCACATAAATTACCATTTCATCATGTATTGCATTCATTTACATAGGCATGCAAAGTGTATAATCAAAATCCAATCACATTTCATTGACCCATTATCATCCATGGAAAATACACTATACTGGAACCAACCATAATTACATGCTTGATAACACATATAATAATTCTCCGTTAACCCTCCAGGAAAACCTGTCCTAAACAATTACACTTAAACCATAGAAAATCTACCATAACCATTAATTCACAATGTCCTAGTCTAGCTAATTTTAACTGTGACACTTGAAGATATTCTCAAATTAACATGTTATTGAATAGGGCAAGTTGCTCCGTCAAAACTGCATTTTCCATCTTAAGTTGATATATTCGGTCACAATTCATGTATGCGCATTGACGGCGAAACTCCTCAAGCTGCTTCTGAACAAGCATCAGGACACGGTAGCTGTAGTCTAGTGTCTTCTTACCTGTCACATTTAACACCCTTTCAATCGCTCGGAAGGCAGCATCCTTGGTGCACGAAATTGTAATGTCAATGTTCACATTACTTTCTTACAACTTCGCACAACTAACCAGCAAGTGCACTGGGTCGTCCAAGTAATACCTTACGTGAGTAAGGGTCGATCCCACGGAGATTGTTGACTTGAAGCAAGCTATGGTTATCTTGTAACTCTTAGTCAGAATATAATATCAATAATAATTTTTAGTTTGAATTGTAAAAAGTGAAAGGGCAGAACACAAATTATACTTGTATGCAGTAATGGAGAATATGTTGGAGTTTTGGAAATGCTTGGTCTTTTGAATTTCTGCTTTCCTCTATCCTCTTGTTCACGCACGCACGTCCTTCTATGGCAAGCTGTGTGTTGGTAGATCACCGTTGTCAATGGCTACCATCCGTCCTTTCAGTGAAAAGGGTCCAGGTGCGCTGTCACCGCACGGCTAATCATCTGCAGGTTCTCAATCGTACCGGAATAGGATTTACTATCCTTTTGCGTCTGTCACTACGCCCAGCACTCGCGAGTTTGAAGCTCGTCACAGTCATTCAATCCCTGAATCCTACTCGGAATACCACAGACAAGGTTTAGACTTTTCGGATTCTCTTGAATGCTGCCACCAATCTAGCTTATACCACGAAGATTCTGATTAAGAGATCCAAGAGATATTCATTCATTCTACGGTGGAACGGAAGTGGTTGTCAGGCACACGTTCGTGGGGAATGATGATGATTGTCACGTTCATCACATTCATGTTGAAGTGAGAATGGATATCTTAGATAGGAACACACATGTTTGAATGGAAAACAGAAATACTTGCATTAATTCATCGAGACACAGCAGAGCTCCTCACCCCAACAATGGAGTTTAGCGACTCATACCGTCAAAAGGTACAAAGTTCAGATCTAAAATTGACATGAGATACAAAATAAGTCTCTAAAAGTTGTTTAAATACTAAACTAGTAAATTAGGTTTACAGAAAATGAGTGATCTAAGATGGATAGTGCAGAGATCCACTTCTGGGGACCACTTGGTGTGTGCTGGGGCTGAGGCTTGAGCTAATCACATGCATTGGGCTGTTTTGGGCATTCAACGCCAGGTTGTAACCTGTTTCTGGCGTTGAACTCCAACTTGTAACTTGTTTCTGGCGCTGGACGCCAGACTACAACATGGAACTGGCGTTGAACGCCAGTTTACGTCATCTATCCTTGAGCAAAATATGGACTATTATATATTGATGGAAATCCCTGGATATCTACTTTCCAAAGCAATTGGAAGCGCGCTAATTGGACTCTTGTAGCTCCAGAAAATCCCTTCCAAGTGCAGAGAGGTCAGAATCCAACAACATCAGCAGTCCTTTTTCAACCTGAATCAAATCTTTGCTCAGCTCCCTCAATTTCAGTCAGAAAATACCTGAAATTACAGAAAAACACACAAACTCATAGTAAAATCCAGAAATATGAATTTTTCCTAAAAACTAATAAAAATATACTAAAAACTAATTAAAACACACTAAAATCTACATGAAATTACCCCCAAAAAGCGTATAAAATATCCGCTCATCACAACACCAAACTTAAACTGTTGCTTGTCCTCAAGCAACTAGATAAATAAAATAGGATAAAAAGAATTCAAGAAGCAATAATATCTCAGAGTTTTAAGTGAAGCTCAGATTCTAATTAGATGAGCGGGACTAGTAGCTTTTTGCTTCCAAACAGTTTTGGCATCTTACTTTATCCTTTGAATTTTAGAATGATTGGCATCCATAGGAAATCAGAATTCAGATAGTATTATTGATTCTCCTAGTTTAGTACGTTGATTCTTGAACACAGCTACTTCATGAGTCTTGGCCGTGGCCCTAAGCACTTTGTTTTCCAGTATTACCACCGGATACATAAATGCCACAGACACATAACTGGGTGAACCTTTTCAGATTGTGACTTAGCTTTGCTAAAGTCCCCAATTAGAGGTGTCCAGAGTTCTTAAGCACACTCTTTTACTTTGGATCATGACTTTAACCACTCAGTCTCAAGTTTTTCACTTGGACCTGCATGCCACAAGCACATGGTTAGGGACAGCTTGATTTAGCCGCTTAAGCCTGGATTTATTTCCTTGGGCCCTCCTATCCATTGATGCTCAAAGCCTTGGATCCTTTTCACCCTTGCCTTTTGGTTTTAAGGGCTATTGGCTTTTTCTGCTTGCTTTTTCTTTTTCTCTCTTTTTTTTTTCACTGCTTTTTCTTGCTTCAAGAATCAATTTCATGATTTTTCAGATCATCAATAACATTTCTCTTGTTCATCATTTTTTCAAGAGCCAACAATTTTAACATTCATAAAATTCAATATAAAAAATATGCACTGTTCAAGCATTCATTCAGAAGACAAAGAGTATTGCCACCACATCTAAGTAATTAGAATTTTTCTTATTAAATACTCAAAAAAATATAAATTACCTCTTTATTCTAAAAATTCTACTATTTTATTCATGTTTGATGATGATGAGAAAAATAAATTATAACTTAATTGAAAATAAAATCAAAATAGATATACTAATTACCACTACTCCTATGTAACTTCTAAGGTACATTCCTATAACAACAACTATCTCAGAGTTAGAGCTAAAATTAGAACTTAACAACCTGTATTTTGGGAAGTGAATGTTCCTCTAGTCTGTGGGGTGCTTGGTCCTTCAAGAATTAATTTCTGACGCTTCAGTTCCCTCAAGTCACGCCCTTGCTCCTCTTGTTCCCTTAGGTGCCATGATCTTGATGAGTTTTAGCTCAGTGATTATGGCAAATCACACCAAACTTAGAGGTTTGCTTGTCCTCAAGCAAAAGAAAGGAAAGGAGAGGAATAGAAGTAGAGGCAATTTCGAAATTCAAAAGATATGATGAGTTGAAAAAGATATGAGAAGAAATTAAAAAGATTTGAAAAGAATTCAAAAAGATAGATGAGTTTTGAAAAAGATTTTAAAGAAAAATCAAGAAATATGTGTAGGATTAAATTTTTTTTGAAATTGAATTTCAAAGATGAGAGTTTGTAACATGTTTATGCAAGAAATCATGAATTGAAACATGAAAATTGGAAAAAATCTGAATTGAAAACGAAATTACCTCCTCCCCACCATCCTGGCGTTAAACGCCCAAACGCTGCATGTTTTGGGCGTTTAACGCCCAATTGCTGCTTCTCCTGGGCGTTCAACGCCCAGCTGTTGCTTCTTTCTGGCGTTCAACGCCAGGAACTCCTTTGTCACTGGGCATTTTTCTGAACGCCCAGGACGCTGTAAATCTGGCGTTAAACGCCCAGAATGAGCTTCTTTCTGGCGTTCAACGCCCAGAAGATGCTTCTTTCTGGCGTTTAACGCCCAGATGGCTATCCTTACTGGCGTTTAACGCCCAGTGGATGCTTCTTGCCCAAAACAGACTTTTACTGGCGTTTTCTTGCCAGTGAGCTCTTTTTCTCTGTTTTGTGTGCTAAATCCTTTTGTAACCCTGTGAACTCATGCAATTGACTCTTTACCTTAGTATCAATGAACTTTATATAAACAAATAAAATCACGAATAGGGCAAAATAATAGAAAAATTTAACTAATGGCTGGGTTGCCTCCCAGCAAGCGCTTCTTTAATGTCTTTAGCTGGACCTTGCTGAGCTTTTAATCTAGCTTCAGCCTTGATCACTCTTGCTCAACATTACCTTCAAGATAATGCTTGATTCTCTGTCCATTAACAATGAACTTCTTATCAGAATCAACATCTTGAAGCTCTACATAACCATATGGTGATACACTTGTAATTACATATGGTCCCCTCTACCGGGATTTCAGTTTCCCGGGGAATAGCCTGAGTCTAGAGTTAAACAACAGAACTTTCTGTCTTGGTTCAAAGATTCTATATGACAGCTTTCTGTCATGCCACCTTTTTTATTTCTCTTTATAGAGCTTGGCATTTTCGAAAGCAGTGAATCTGAATTCCTCTAGCTCATTTAGCTGGAGCAATCTTTTTTCTCCAGCCAATTTGGCATCAAAATTTAGGAATCTGGTTGCCCAGTAGGCCTTATGTTCCAGTTCCACGGGCAGGTGACAAGCCTTACCATACACAAGTTGGTATGGAGATGTCCCTATAGGAGTCTTGAATGCTGTTCTGTAAGCCCACAGAGCATCATCCAAGCTTCGTGCCCAATCCTTTCTACGGGTACTTACAGTCCATTCCAGGATTCTTTTTAGTTCTCTGTTAGAGACTTCAGCTTGCCCATTAGTCTGTGGATGATATGGAGTTGCCACCTTGTGGCGAATCCCATACCGGACCATGGCAGAGTAAAGCTGTTTGTTGCAGAAGTGAGTGCCCCATCACTGATCAGTACTCTAGGGACACCAAACCTGCTGAAGATATGTTTCTGGAGGAACTTCAGCACTGTTTTAGTATCATTGGTGGGTGTGGCAATGGCCTCTACCCATTTTGATACGTAATCAACTGCCACCAGAATATAAGTGTTTGAGTATGATGGTGGAAAAGGTCCCATGAAGTCAATTCCCCATACGTCAAACAACTCAATCTCTAAGATTCCTTGTTGAGGCATGGCGTAACTATGAGGCAAATTACCAGCTCTCTGGCAACTGTCATAGTTACGTACAAACTCTCGGGAATTTCTGTAGAGTGTAGGCCAGTAGAAGCCACATTGGAGAACCTTGGTGGCTGTTCGCTCACCTTCGAAATGGCCTCCATATTGTGATCCATGGCAATGCCATAAGATCCTCTACGCTTCTTCTCTAGGCACGCACCTACGGATTATTCCGTCTGCACATCTCTTGAAGAGATAGGGTTCATCCCATAAGTAGTACTTTGCATCAGAAATTAATTTTTTCTTTTCTTGCCTGCTGTACGCCTTGGGTATGAACCTTGCAGCTTTATAGTTTGCAATGTCTGCAAACCATGGTGTTTCCTGAATGGCGAACAAATACTCATCCGGAAAAGTCTCAGAGATCTCAAGAGAGGGGAAGGACGTCCCTTCTATTGGCTCTATCCGGGACAGATGATCAGCCACTTGGTTCTCTGTCCCTTTTCTGTCTCTTATTTCTATATCAAACTCTTGTAGAAGCAACACCCATCTTATGAGTTTGGGTTTTGAATCCTGCTTTGTAAGTAGATATTTAAGAGCAGCATGGTCAGTATACACAATCACCTTGGATCCAACCAAGTATGATCTAAACTTGTCAATGGCATAAACCACTGCAAGCAATTCCTTTTCTGTGGTTGTGTAATTTTTCTGGGCATCATTTAAAACACAGCTAGCATAATAAATGACATGCAGAAGCTTGTCATGCCTCTGCCCCCAGTATTGCACCAATGGCGTGATCACTGGCATCACACATTAATTCGAATGGTAATGTCCAGTCTGGTGCAGAGATAACTGGTGTTGTGACCAGCTTAGCTTTCAGAGTTTCAAACGCCTGCAGGCACTCTGTGTCAAACACAAATGGCGTGTCAGCAGCTAGCAGGTTGCTTAGAGGTTTTGCAATTTTTGAAAAATCCTTTATAAACCTCCTGTAGAATCCTGCATGCCCCAGAAAGCTTCTGATTTCCTTAACATTAGCAGGTGGTGGTAATTTTTCAATTACCTCTATTTTAGCTTGATCCACCTCTATTCCCTTGTTTGAAATTTTATGCCCAAGGACAATCTCTTCAGTCACCATAAAGTGATATTTTTCCCAGTTTAAAACTAGGTTGGTCTCTTGGCATCTTTTCAGAACAAGTGCTAAATGGTCAAGGCAGGAGCTGAATGAGTCTCCATATACTGAGAAGTCATCCATGAAGACTTCCAGAAATTTTTCCACCATATCAGAGAAAATAGAGAGCATGCATCTCTGAAAGGTTGCAGGTGCATTACACAGCCCAAATGGCATCCTTCTGTAAGCAAATACTCCAGATGGACATGTGAATGCTGTTTTCTCTTGATCTTGGGGATCTACTGCAATTTGGTTGTAGCTTGAATAGCCATCCAAAAAGCAGTAATAATCATGACCTGCTAGTCTCTCTAGCATCTGGTCTATGAATGGTAAAGGAAAGTGATCCTTTCTGGTGGCTGTATTGAGCCTTCTGTAGTCAATACACATGCGCCACCCTGTAACTGTTCTTGTAGGAACTAGTTCATTTTTTTCATTATGAATCACTGTCATGCCTCCCTTTTTTGGGACGACTTGGACAGAGCTCACCCAGGGGCTATCAGAAATAGGATAAATAATCCCAGCCTCCAGTTGTTTGGTGACCTCTTTCTGTACCACTTCCTTCATGGCTGGATTTAGCCGCCTCTGTGGTTGAACCACTAGCTTAGCATCATCCTCCAATAGGATCTTGTGCATGCATCTAGCTGGGCTTATGCCCTTAAGGTCACCTATGGACCACCCAAGAGCTGTCTTGTGCGTCCTTAGCACTTGAATGAGTGCTTCCTCTTCCTGTGGATTTAAGGCAGAGCTTATGATCACTGGAAAAGTGTCACCTTCTCCCAGAAATACATATTTCAGGGATGGTGGTAATGGTTTGAGCTCGGGTTTAGGAGGTTTTTCCTTTTCCTGAGGAAATTTCAGAGGCTCTTTTAATCCCTCTGAATCCTCCAGATCAGGCTGAACATCTTTAAAGATGTCTTCCAACTCTGATTTAAGACTCTCAGCCATGTTGATCTCTTCTACCAAAGAGTCAATAAGATCAACTTTCATGCAGTCTTTTGATGTGTCTGGATGCTGCATGGCTTTGACATCATTCAACTTAAACTCATCCTCATTGACTCTCAGGGTTATTTCCCCCTGTTGGACATCAATGAGAGTTCGTCCAGTTGCTAGGAAGGGTCTTCCTAGAATGAGAGTAGCACTCTTGTGCTCCTCCATTTCCAGCACTACAAAGTCAGTAGGAAAGGTGAATGGCCCAACTCTGACAATCATGTCTTCAATCACGCCTGATGGGTATTTAATGGAGCCATCAGCAAGTTGGAGACATATCCGGGTTGGTTTAACTTCTTCAGTTAAACCAAGCTTTCTGATAGTAGATGCAGGTATTAGATTGATGCTTGCCCCAAGATCACATAAAGCTGTCTTGGTGCAATTACCTTCTAATGTGCATGGTATCAGAAAGCTCCCAGGGTCTTTAAGCTTTTTAGGAAAGCTTTTCAGAATGACTGCACTGCATTCTTCAGTGAGTAGAACTTTTTCAGTTTCTCTCCAATCCTTCTTATGACTCAAGATTTCTTTCATGAACTTGGCGTAAGAAGGTATTTGCTCAAGTGCCTCTGCAAACGGAATCTTTATTTCAAGAGTCCTGAGATAATCTACAAAGCGAGCAAATTGCTTATCCTGCTCCTCTTGGCGGAGTTTTTGAGGATAAGGTATCTTGGCTTTATATTCTTCAACCTTAGTTGCTGCAGGTTTATTTCCTACAGAGGTGGTTGGAGAAGCCCTTTTAGAGGGGTTGTCATCAGCACTTGTGTGTGTCTGATCCCTCACTGGCAATTGAGTGCCAGAGTTAGAAGCTGGAGTGACGTTAGACGCTAACTCCTTATCTGTTCTTGGCGTCTGAACGCCAGAACTGTGCTTTTTTTGGGTGTTCAACGCCAGTTCCTTGCTTGTTTCTGGCGTTAAACGCCAGTACTGAGCATGGTCTGGGCGTTCAGCGCTAGCCTTCCACCCAATTTCTGGCGTTTTAACGCCATAATTATTTTTTCCCGGGCTCTTACTGTCCTCAGATGGATTTTGGGTGATTTGCTCATTTCTTGGCTTCCTGCTACCTTGAGGTGGGATATTTAATGTTTTCCCACTTCTTAATTGAACTGCTTGGCATTCTTCTGTTATTTGTTTTGACAGCTGCTGCTTTGTTTGCTTCAATTGTTCTTCCATATTTATATTAGCCATCCTTGTCTCTTGTAGTCTTTCTTTGAATTTGGCTAGCTGTGTTGTTAGAAAATCTAATTGCTGATTGAATTCAGCAGCTTGTTCTGCAGGGCTGAGTTCAGCAGTTACTGTTTTAGCCTCTTCTTTCATGGAAGGTTCACTGCTTAGGTACAGATGCTGATTTCTGGCAACTGTATCAATGAGCTCTTGAGCTTCTTCAATTGTCTTTCTCATGTGGATAGATCCACCAGCTGAGTAGTCTAGAGAGATTTTAGCTTTTTAAGTAAGCCCATAATAGAAGATGTCTAACTGAACCCACTCTGAAAATATTTCAGAGGGGGCATTTTCTTAGCATCTCTCTGTATCTCGCCCAGGCTTCATAAAGAGATTCATTATCTCCTTGTTTAAAGCCTTGGATGTCCAGCCTTAGCTGTGTCATCCGTTTTGGAGGAAAGTATTGATTTAGGAATTTTTCTGTCAGCTGTTTCCATGTCCTTATGCTGGCCTTAGGTTGGTTATTTAACCACCTTTTAGCTTGGTCTTTTACAGCGAATGGAAATAGTAATAGTCTGTAGACATTCTGATTTACTTCCTTATCATGT
This sequence comes from Arachis ipaensis, assembly GCF_000816755.2. NCBI lineage: Eukaryota > Viridiplantae > Streptophyta > Magnoliopsida > Fabales > Fabaceae > Arachis > Arachis ipaensis. The sequence continues at coordinate 18,770,608 of NC_029786.2, read as the reverse complement.
ACTGTGTCAGCAATCTGTAAAAATTGTGCTAGAAACTCTGTAGGTTCTTCCTGTGGAAGACCGGAATACTGGCAACTTTGCTGCACCATGATAATGAGCTGAGGATTCAACTCAAAGCTACTGACTCCAATGGAGGGTATACAGATACTGCTCCCATATAAAGCAGTAGTGCGGTTAGCATATGACCCCAGAGTCCTTCTGGACTGTTCATTTCCACTTAGATCCATGAAGAAGATTTGAAAAATTTTTAGATATAATTTTTGAAAAAGATTTTAAATTTTGAAATAAAAATCTGAATTTTAAAAGTAAATTTCGAAAATTTGCTTTAAAATAGAGAAAAAATATATTTTTGAATTTAAAGAGGAAAGAGAAAAATAATAAAATAGCACAAGATTCAAAATTTTTAGATCTAATGTTCCTTGTTTTCGAAAATTTTGGAGGGAAAACACCAAGGAACACCAAACTTAAAAATTTTAAGATCTAGACACAAGGGAGACTCAAGAACACTTTGAAGACTCACAAGAACACCAAGAACATGAAGAAAGAACACCAACTTAAAATTTTTTAGAAAATCAAACTAAAATTTTCGAAAATTATAAAAAGATTAACAAGAAAACACCAAACTTAGAGTCTGGCACAAGATTTAATCAAAGAAAAATTATTTTAAAAGAAAAATATTTTAAAAAGAAGATACCCAATTACCAAGAACATAGACTAACGCTCTAGCCAATTGGGCAGTAAATGTAACACTTGTTTTGAAGTAGTATTTTTAATAACTAAGAATAAAATTTTTGAAAATTAATGTTTTGAAAAAGCACAAGAAAAATAGGAAAAGAAACAAAACAAGAAAAACTAAAGATAAAACAAGATAAATAAACAAGAACAACTTGAAGATGAAGAAAGAACAAAGAACACAAATTTCGTAAATTTTAAGGGAAAATAAAAATAAAAAAAACATGCAATTGACACCAAACTTAAAACATGAAACTAAACTCAAACAGAAAAACTCAATTATTAAAAAAAAAATTTCGAAAAATTTTTGAAAGAAAAAAAAATAAGGATTCTAAAATTTTAACAAGAACAATAATAGAAGACTCTAAACCAAAAAAAAGAAAAATTTTCCTAATCTAAGCAACAAAATAAACCGTCAGTTGTTCAAACTCGAACAATCCCCGGCAACGGCGCCAAAAACTTGGTGCACGAAATTGTAATGTCAATGTTCACATTACTTTCTTACAACTTCGCACAACTAACCAGCAAGTGCACTGGGTCGTCCAAGTAATACCTTACGTGAGTAATGGTCGATCCCACGGAGATTGTTGGGTTGAAGCAAGCTATGGTTATCTTGTAACTCTTAGTCAGAATATAATATCAATAATAATTTTTAGTTTGAATTGTAAAAAGTGAAAGGGCAGAACACAAATTATACTTGTATGCAGTAATGGAGAATATGTTGGAGTTTTGGAGATGCTTGGTCTTCTGAATTTCTGCTTTCCTCTATCCCCTTGTTCACGCACGCACATCCTCCTATGGCAAGCTGTGTGTTGGTGGATCACCGTTGTCAATGGCTACCATCCGTCCTTTCAGTGAAAAGGGTCCAGGTGCGCTGTCACCGCACGGCTAATCATCTGCAGGTTCTCAATCGTACCGGAATAGGATTTACTATCCTTTTGCGTCTGTCACTACGCCCAGCACTCGCGAGTTTGAAGCTCGTCACAGTCATTCAATCCCTGAATCCTACTCGGAATACCACAGACAAGGTTTAGACTTTTCGGATTCTCTTGAATGCTGCCATCAATCTAGCTTATACCACGAAGATTCTGATTAAGAGATCCAAGAGATATTCATTCATTCTACGGTGGAACAGAAGTGGTTGTCAGGCACACGTTCGTGGGGAATGATGATGATTGTCACGTTCATCATATTCATGTTGAAGTGCGAATGGATATCTTAGATAGGAACACGCATGTTTGAATGGAAAACAGAAATACTTGCATTAATTCATCGAGACACAGCAGAGCTCCTCATCCCCAACAATGGAGTTTAGCGACTCATGCCGTCAAAAGGTACAAAGTTCAGATCTAAAATTGACATGAGATACAAAATAAGTCTCTAAAAGTTGTTTAAATACTAAACTAGTAAATTAGGTTTACAGAAAATGAGTGATCTAAGATGGATAGTGCAGAGATCCACTTCTGGGGTCCACTTGGTATGTGCTGGGGCTGAGGCTTGAGCTAATCACATGCATTGGGCTGTTTTGGGCATTCAACGCCAGGTTGTAACCTGTTTCTGGCGTTGAACTCCAACTTGTAACTTGTTTCTGGCGCTGGACGCCAGACTGCAACATGGAACTGGCGTTGAACGCCAGTTTACGTCGTCTATCCTTGAGAAAAGTATGGACTATTATATATTGCTGGAAAGCCCTAGATGTCTACTTTCCAAAGCAATTGGAAGCGCACCAATTGGACACTTGTAGCTCCAGAAAATCCCTTCCGAGTGTAGAGAGGTCAGAATCCAACAACATCAGCAGTCCTTTTTCAGCCTGAATCAAATCTTTGCTCAGCTCCCTCAATTTCAGTCAGAAAATACCTAAAATCACAGAAAAACACACAAACTCATAGTAAAGTCCAGAAATATGAATTTTTCCTAAAAACTAATAAAAATATACTAAAAACTAATTAAAACACACTAAAATCTACATGAAATTACCCCCAAAAAGCGTATAAAATATCCGCTCATCAATCCTCCCGATCATTCTCCGTGCTTAGCTCGTCTTGAGCTATTACAGCCATTGTTCTAAAAATTGGATCGGTTGGTTCAACCAGGTTAACCGAAAATTGGTCTCCAAGCCAGTCCAGTTTGGCTAAAAAATCGTCTTCCAAAAAACCGGTCAGAAAATTGATCAAACCGGTGATTAACTGGTGAATTGGTAGAACCAGCCAGTTTTTAGAGGTCTTCCGGTTTGATAATCCCCTTAAAAACGACACTGTTTTGGTGCTTTAAAAAAATAAATAAACCCTAAAACTAAAGAACCCAACACAGCCATCCACTCATCTCTCTCTTCTCTAAAAATTCAAATTGAAGCTTTGAAAGAACAAAGAAGTAAACCCTAAACCCCAGCCACCTAACCCCGCAGCCTCCACAGCCACCGTAGGAAGCTCCGTTGTAGGAAGCTCTTTGGCCGTTGTGTCTCCTCTGTTTGAGTTGTCTCTTTGTGTTCGCCGGTGTCGCCGTCTCCACTGCTCGACCATCACCTCCATCTGAAAGACTCTGCTGCTCGCCCTTCTCCTCTTCTCTGATAAGCACTGATCTACTCCTTCTTCAGTTGCATTTTTTTTTGCTAATTTTTATGATTGTTGTTGTATATATTCTGACTTCTGAGTTAAATGTATAGATTCTGAGATATTGGATTCTGAATTAATTTTATGGATATTAAAATCTCATATTTTCCCCCCAAATTTTTGTTGTTTCAAATTGGTTAATTGGATTTCGGAGCCCTTTTTGAGTTTTAAATCTTTTGATTGCTTAGCAATTTGGTCTTGTTTGTTTATTTAACATTTTTCAGTGATTTTTTGAAAATTATAAGATTGATTTTTTTTTCTGAGTTGTTGATTCTGGGTTATTGATTTTTCTGAATTTAAGTTGATAGTGTTATAGTGCAATGCTTCAATGCAATGTTTATGCTGTTTATATTTTTATTATTTGAATTTGGAACAACTGTTAGTAATATTATGTATATTTTGATTTTTGTTAGTTATGAATGTTGATTTTTGTTGTAAGATTGATTTTTTTTTTTGAGTTGTTGATTTTGGGTTATTGATTTTTCTAATTTTAAGTTGATGGTGTTATGATGCAGTGCTTCAATGCATTGTTTATGTTGTTATATTTTTATTATTTGAAATTGGAATAACTGATGGTGATATTATGTGTATTTTGATTTTTGTTAGTTATAAATGTTAATTTTTGAAGTTGCTTGTGAATTTTTAATGGATATTCATTATATAAAATTGTAAAATTTTGAATTTTATCTATATTTAGTTAAATCGGTTGAACTTCTGAACCATTAAACCAGTCATTCTACCAGTGCATCGACCGGTCTGGTTCTTGCAACTTTGATTACAGCCAATCCTAGAGGATTTAATGGAAGCACCACAGCAAGCCCCACCAGCTGACCGCTGTCTGGCGCTCTGGTATCTCGTCGATAGAACAGGGGAGGCTCAACACCGATTGTAGCACACACTCGTGCTAGTAACATTTCCATATTCTCAACATACAAGAAGTCCTCCGTCTACCACATGCTCTTCCAACAACGATAAAGCAACACCCACGGATTACGAACTTCAAATTTCAAACCACACGCAAACCGAGTCCCACTTAGTAAAAATATTACCCGTAAACAAGAGATTCTGGCTGTTATGACTCACCAGTAGAGACAGCACCAGCGTGAAAAGAGAAGTGTCTATACCCTAGGAAATTTGTCACCGGCCTAAACACACGGTCATTGTTGCTAGGGGACAATGTCTCTACAACTTCCTCATCACGAGTGCGAAAACATCTCAGTGCATCCTCACGAGAACGAAAATCCTTAAACACAGCATTACTAAAACCATCCACCTGGGCCTTGCAACGAACCCAAGAGGTGTAAATATCAGGTTGTTTTCTTACCTTCACCCCCTAAAAGGGAAACCCCATCATCCCTCTTTGGAACGAACAAAACAAGAACAAATAAAGGATACCAAAGAGGTCTCTCAACCATGTAACATGCAAATAATGGGTATTTGTAGTGACCCAACTTGTAGGTCCCGTAGTCTCATCAACACTCTCACAACCATTACTTAACCATGGTTTTAATTCCTCCTTAGATTAAACTAACACATTAGAGATCATTTATTAATTTTCTTACTTCCTATTTAAATAGGACATTTATATCTGTCACACTCACCTGACTCCTAAAAAGGCATGGTCCCAAGGTAATGATGGTCATGCAAAAGAAAATCTTGGAGACCGCGCCATCAAATCTAGCGGTTCACATTTAATCTACTGTTCATTTTGAATTTTCACATGAAATAAGTTTTCTTCTTTCCCGCTCATTCATGATATTCAAATTAGATTTCAACTAGTAGCTCAATAGACTCTACTGTGTTTATTCAGCCGTCTTTCTATTATTTTTAAGAAATTTTTTAATATTTTTATTTTTAAAATTATAAATTTCATAAAATAATTTAAAAATTAAGAATAAAAAAATATATATAAATTTTATAAGTTATTTAACTTTTAGAACGTATAAAATTATAAATTTAAATTAAATAAAATATTATAAAATTATTATATTATTATTTTGTGTAACAAAATCAAGATAAATATTTACAAAGTAATTATTTATAAATATTATAAATTTATTTTTTCATTATATTTTTTCATTGTATCACACACTATTATTTTCTCTTACTATTATTCTCTATACACAGATCTGTCATTGTATGACCACTATTGTTGTATTATCTTGTTCCTTTTTTTTTTCAATTTCTTCTTTTCTTCCACCTTCTTTTCACTAGATCATAATTAATTATCAACAAGTATCATTATCGCAACTTTCAATCTTGTCTATCACTTTGATCTATAATCATTCATTCTTTTAACTTTTATGAGTCGTTGAAATGTTAAAAGAATTCATTTTTGTTCTTTTGAATATCTAGATACATAAAGACAATAAATTTTTCTTCATGTGCATATTAAGTTGTCTTATTGTTCCATTAAGACAAAATTTAGGACATAAATAAAGCATTCAAATTTTTTGCTCAAATTATCAAAATTTTATATTAGTAGTCCTTAAAAATAAAATCAAAAGATTGTTATTTTTAATTAATATAATAAAAAATAGTACATCATTATAAATTTTTAACTAATAATTATAAATTTAAGTTGTAATTTAATATAGTACCTTAGAACAGAAGACTGCTTTTCACATTTAACTGCTATTATATAAGTTTCATATTTGCTTTATTGTGTAGATTAATTAAACTATACTTAAGTGGAGTTAATTAAGAAGGGTATAACTGAAAAAAAATTGGACCCCAAAACTCATATTTTGCCATTATATATTGTTATAGATAACTGTGCCAACCCTAAACCCTTGCTTGGAAGCAAAACCTAAGCCCTTGCTCAGATTCAAACCCTTCATGTATAACTGTCGTCGTGGGTATGCCACTATTACCAGATTTAGGTCTAGGGTTATATCTACGGCTGCAACACAATAATACTCGACACTTAACGACAACATAAAACAATATCCTAACCGTCTAACTTATATCAACGACAAATCATCCAAATTATATAACCAGCTACCCACTATATCAACGACTAATTTCGAATAAACACTAAATTTCATGATCTTGGGTAAAAACAAGAAACTTCTTTTCCACTCCATTATAAGAAAATCGAAACTTGGCCGCTCATAAAAAGGTTTTCAACCAAAGAACTTTTAGAAATCACTACACAGTGACTATGTTACATCTCGGCGTAAATATTAGCAAAGACTTGTATGTAAAACAATATATCTATTTAAACAAGAATTTACAAATTTGTAGCTCGTTCACGTCGACCTATCCGTGTCTACTTGCGGCAAAATCGAACCAATGCAATCCATCAAAGTCGTCGTCAATCACTTAGCCTTTCTTACACTTGCAAAAATCCAACGACATTTTTTGAATTTCGTTCTGCATCATCATGGCCACATCTAAACCCTAAACACTACTCTCTACTATACACATCAGATGTCAAAATGAATTCAACATGCCAACGCAACTCAATTGTGGACAATATTGCCATACGCCCAAAATTTACAATCGAGCCTTAATAATCTTAATAATAGGCTGACTTGGCACAAAGCTTTAATACCTCACTTAACCATGCAATTATTTGGCGTCCAAACAGAAACGGCAACACACAGGATGCACATTATTACGTTACCTACCACATATCTCCGCTTCATTATAAGTCTTCCAACTATGTTTAACATTAAAAAACAGAATTCTTGTAAAATTGTGCACACTAACAATGTAGTTTTTTCTCGAGACAAACTTCTCCTTAAGAGTCCAATATCAACTACACTTGAGAGAAGATCAGACGTTCCTCGAATCAATACATGGAACATAGTATGAGTGTTCATGGCCCGAGACAATCCAGGTTTACTGAGATATTACCCGGCCTGACCATTCTTAGTTAAAGCAGCACTCAGCCTAAAAAGAAAACTAGCTCCACCCAGGACCAACCCGATGTAAACCGGATTTCAATTGGCCGACCCAAGAAAAAAAAAGTATAAACAAATTGTATATACAAAAGTAATAACACTTTGCTTTTAAAAATAAAACTTCATCGATGCTATATCATATTAATTCCAAAAATACATTATTTTAAAATCAAATTAATATCGTATAATATAAAAAATATTAGTTAGAATACAAAATATAATATAACATTACGTGCTTCGAAATATAACATATTTTTTATTATAAGGAAATAACTTGGCACAGGGACCAAATGAACCTAACAAGTCCAAACCAATGAAATTATGACTTGTTCACGAAATTCCACTAAACACATCTAGCTTCCTAGCTAACATCATAGTTGTCAGGACTGAACCAGTGATTGAACCGATCTGCCTACTGGTTTACTAATTCATTGGTTCAACCGATAGATCACTGATCGAACCAATCTTGTGTACATAAAAAATATAAAAAGTCAAAATCCCAACATTCAAAATTAAATTACATATTTTCACAAACATTTTTAAAACAAATAAACATTCTTATATATATACAATTTTTTTCTATATATATACAATTTTTTTCTCCTTTTTTTTCTCAAATTCAAACATCCTCCCATATTTTGACTATTGCAAGTCCTCATGCAACACTCCTATCTTATGCCTAAGCATACATAACATCCTAAATTACCTAGAGAGTTAAGCTCAAGATAATTTATTGATTTTTCATCTTAGGCTTGTATTGTACTATATTTTAATAAAAAGGGATAAGAGGCTCAAAGTGGTTAACTAAGGTTGATGTAAGGGTAGGCTATATGGTCAGTGACTCCAAAACAAACAAGACCTCAATCATTTTAAGTATATGCATGCAATGACAATTAAAATCAAAGGATGAGAGAAGGTAGGATTACAAATGCAAGGAAAAACTAAAGTCACACAAAAAAAGAATAATTGAGTGGTGTATAAATGTACCACTTTCGGCACAAAAGCTCACAGGTATAAATTCCATGATCAATTAATGACATAAACAACAAACAATTCAATCTCAAGCAATTCAACATAAATACGAAACAATCAATGTATCAATAAAGGCATGAGAATCGAATGTTGTCAAATTTCATAATTTCTGAACATATGAGATGGTAAGTTGGAAAAAAAGAAAATTATTCTAAATTATATCAAGTATTACTAATATATATGTATGATTGATCTAATTCAATTACTAAAACAAAAATGGGGATGCGTTAAGGAGATGAAAGAGGGGGAGAGAGTACTGCAACAATGCTGGGGTTAGCGTGAAGGAGAGGTGGCTCGCGGTGGTGGTGGCGGATGGAGGTTAGCCCTATGGTGTTCTGATTTGCGATGAGGGTGAGACAAGAAAAGAGAAGAAGAGGAAGAAGAGAGGGTGGTTCGCACGGCGATGGAGGTGGTAGGCACGGTGATGTGGGTTCTGAGGACATAGATGAAGATAGGTGTGGTGTTAGGTTCTGGGAAGAAGAAGAAAAGAAACGTGAGGAAAAGAGGAGGAGGAAAAAAAAGAAGAAGATTGGGTCGTGGCGGGGTGGCTTAATCAGTGGGGGCGCAGTGCTAGCGATGAAGGTGATGATGGTAATGGCGGAGGCTACGAAAGGGAGAAGAAGGGGAAGATGGGAAGAAGGCTGCGCGATTGACGGAGAGAGGCGAAAGGAGTGAGATGAGATTAAGGTTTCCATAGTTATCAGAACCGAGCCGATAATTGACCCGGTCATACGACTAGGTTACTGGGTCATTGATTCAACTGATGAGTCATTGATTTACCCAGTTAACCCGGTCATAATTAAATAAAAATATAAAATTATAAAAATAAAATTAAAATTAAAAATTAAATGCATGTTTTTAAAAATATATTAATAACAATCAAATATCAATTCTTAGATATAATTTATGTTGCAAAAAGAGATAATAAATTAGTCACTAGTACAGGATATTTTCTCAATTTAAATGAACGAGAGAAAACAAAAGATAACTCAATAATATTAATATATCAATGTGTTTGTATATCATGTGTTGTTACTTATTTGGTATCCATGTCAATCCATGCTTAAAAGGATAAAAAAATAAAAATTTATTCATGGTTTTATTATTATCTATTTTTGTAACATGTTATTGAGAAACAAGATGGCGCAGTGGTAAAGGGAGGCGTCATAGACACGTTGCCTCATGTTTGAAACTCCCTGTCAACATTTTTGGAGTTATAGTGGATGGAGCTCCTACGATGGTTCGGCGGCGCATGGGTCCATCATGGACCCGCGCGGGTCTAGTGCGGTCTGAAGCGTCGGTCAGTTTTCAACGGGTTTGACCACCGTTGATCGGTTCAATTACAAGTCCGGTCTAATTCACTAACCAAACTGGCCAGACCACCGGTTTTTCGATTGAACCGACTGATCCGGTCCAGTTATAATAACTATGAGGGTTTCATTAAACAAATGAGGTCTCGCGCAAGCGAGTCAAACTCGCGCGCTCAGTGTTTTCACACTACCCCTCATTTGCAAGGAGCAGCTTGCGTACGCAAGCCTAGCTCTTTTTTTTACGAATGTTTTTTTTAAATAATATAAATTTAAAAGGTTTTTTAACTTATATTTTAATATTTTAGAGCCAAATTAAACAAATTAACCAAAAACTTAACAAATACAACAAAAATAAAGAATCAAATTAAGAAAAAACTATAAACAAATGGATTTTTTTAATTTCACCAAATGTGACCACTAATAAAATTTTCAATTTCCAAAAACTATTTCTATCATTCAAGCATACAATTAACAATAAAAAACTATCAAATGAATCTAACAAAGAAGAGAAATATTTACACGAATGATAAAAAATAAACTTTGGAAGGTTTTACCATAGTGGGGTGTCTCCCATCTAACACTTTTATTTATCGTCTTTAAGTTGGATATGGATGAAGCTCTTGTCATTGATGCTTGTGCTTGAATTCATCCTTAATTCTCTACCAATGCTTAGACTTCAAATGTTCTCCGAAATTCCAATTTATGTGCACCAAGCTTTCAAGAAATTTCAAGCAAGTAATAAGACCTCAAAATTATTAATTGTTGAGTGTATTCCGGGGTCCCAAACTCTATTCATCCATCTATCGACTTGTTGAGAATTATGGTCTCCTTTGATGGGCCAAGGCTCCAATTTCTTGTGAAAGTTTCAAATTCTAGCCTTGATTCTTTTACATGGAACTTTACACCATTTTTGAACTCCCAAGTTTGAGTTGTCACCTTTTATGAACCTTGGACCTTTTTGCCAACCAACATTCAATGCTCTACCATTTAGCATTCCAAGAAGACTTATAAATTGGTAATCCAGCTCCAAGAGAGCATATTAATATGGGCTAATGAAATTCATGGAGGAAAGATTTACCCACACAATTTGTACTTGGAACAGTGTCATTCTCTTGGATTCTTGCACGACAAGTTCCATCTTTTAGTTGCTAGCTTCTTCCACATATTCTTCATTTCTCAAAGTGTATATTGGAGGTTATGCACATTCCTCCTCAACATTGCTTCCATGCCCAACGGAAGAAGGTTTAACAAACTCATCAACGTCACTAGTTAGTGCAGAATCATCCTCAATGATGAAGTTCATTCTTTGCTCGACTCCTAAACCTTCAACCACTCCTTCTGATTTAATGCAATCACCATCCTCCGCTTGTTGCAATTCATGCTTCAACTTCACTTCTTTCTCTTGAGATTTCAAACTCTCTTTCACCCCTACATTCTTCGATTGAAGTTGATTCTTCACAATCCTCAGCTATGTCTTTTACAACTTAAAAATTGTAAAAACTAATCCTATTAGTGACATTATTATTGGAAGCATATTCTCTCTATGTGCAGCCACTTTTATTGCCAATTAAGATGGATTTTCTGGTGAAATGTCACATAGTCTAGCTTTTTCACTGGTGCTTAGCCCAAATTTCCTATCAAAACTTAATGTACAAACACAAACGGAAGCTTCTGAAGCTATATTTGAGCTTACAAAAGAGGTAAAACATAAATTCACTAGAGCACTAGGCAATCTTTGCATTCCTTTTTTAGAAATTTCGCTAATCAAACTTCTTGTAACTATTGTAAAAAATAATATGCATGCAATAATTCTAGTCATGGTACCACAAACTTGTACAAACATTTGAGAATTTGTACTAAAAACCTTTGTAAGCAAGTTGAAAAGGGAAAAAAACCATTACACCTGGGAGCAAATTTGTGGATAACTCTAATGTTGTTAGTATGAAGCTTGTTGAGTTTAATCAAAACAAACTCGTCTTGCCCTTGCAATGATGCTAATTATTGATGAACTTCCTTTCAAATCTTTTTAGGTCTAGCCTTTAGAGGGTTTATGAGTAAGGCACAATCTAAGTTTAGAGTTTCCTCGTGTATCACACTTGCTAGAGATTGTATGACTTTGTTTATATATGAGAAAGAGAAGTTGAAAAAGGCATTATTTGAGAATCACCAAATGGTTTCACTTACTATTGATACTTGGACTTTAACTCAAAATTTGAAGTATATGTATGTGATTGCGCATTACATTGATGAGGGGTGGACATTGAATAAAAATATTTTAAATTTTGGTTTGATTATTGATCATAAAGGTGAGAACATAGGGAGAGTCTTAGAATGCTTGCAAGAGTGGGGTATTAGAAAAATATGTTGAGTAACTATTGACAATGCTAGTGTTAATAGTGTTGCAACTGCATATTTACTTAGAGACATAAGTGCTTGGAATGAGTCTACATTGTTAAATGGAGACTTCATGGATATGAGATGTTGTGCTCACAACTTAAATCTTATTATTGTTGATGGTATGAAGGAAATTGATAGCTCAATAAGTAAGATAAGAACTGCATGCGAGTTTGTTAGGTTATATGCTTCTAGGATGCAAACCTTTAAGAAATGTGTTCAAGAGGCAAACATAACTTGTAACGCTATGGTAGTGTTAGATGTGCCTACTAGATAGAACTTCACTTATCTGATGCTACATGATGTTGAAAAGTTTGAGTCGGCTTTTAGTCGTGTTAGTTATCAATATTCTTTCTATTTGTTGGCACTTGATCTCGAGGGAGACCTCGTGATGCTAATGATTAGAAATTGACATTTGTGTTTATGAAGTTTTTGAAAATATTTTATGATGCTACTCTTTCTTTTTCTCTGGTTCTTTCAATTTATATGTAATAACTTTTTCAATAAATTATATGGTATTCAAAAAACATTGAATAAGTGTTAAAAGAGTATTGACGTTGGTTTGAAAAAATAGCTATACAAACTAGACAAATATTGAGAGGATAATGGCATAAACTACTTTTTTTGTGGATGTTTTTCTTGATCCTTGTTATAAGTGTAACATCCTACCACACATAGCTTTACACTTAAGTCGTAAAGCAGAAGTGGCGAGGTATTACAACCTTTAAAAGAGAAGACGTACATATACCTATATATATAGTTGAAAGAAAAACCATAATGAGGAGCCTTGAAGAATAAGCTAAACAAAATCAAAACTAAAATCACATCGCTCACGTATGGTTAGGCGTAAACGGATAAGCAAGATCATAAGAAAGCTAAAACATATATCAGAGTTTCAAAAATACAGATATCAAGCTCCAGATTCGACCTGCGAACCTAAGGCCAGGAAGAGTATATGTACATAAATATATTTATATACAACCCAAGGTATCTCAAGACACAAAGTGAACACCTGTTTCTCCATATCAACCTCTAAGAGGGACAAAATATAAAGTATACAGATGGAGAATCTCTATACATATATATACAAAACCAAAACATGTAATATAACAGCCCAAAAGTGATGTCTTCGCTTGGACAGAGAATCTCTAGACGCTCAACGAGATGCCTCTTGACTTGCATCTGAAAAACAACAATATATGTATGGAATGAGAACTCGGAGTTCTCAGCATGGTACATGTGCCCACATAGTTAATATATAATGTCCGAAAAAGTTAGAGACATTCCTAGAACTCCGACATTTAGAAATCAAACTTAAAATCAATATTAAACTATAAAGTTTGGTACTCTACCCAAAGGATTCCCATTTCTAAACTAACTCTTCACCTCCGGTCTCCTTCAAACGTCTGAATCACCAGTGGTACAACCTTCATCACACCTCCACCAAATGAGGGGTCTATCAGATACAAATACACACAAACCAAACAAAGAAAACACAAATAGGATACAAGTATGGCAAGTAAAGCAAGTGACAAATAAGCATAGTTAAACAGTTAGACAGGCCAAAACAATGCACACTCAAATAAAATATACAAATGCATATGATGCATACCTGTCCTATGGTTGATGATATCATCTGTTGATTATATAGCCAACCGACATGTCCTGGTGGCTAACCTTGGACAGAAATACCACATCACGAAGCAAGTGGAACTGAGCCACAACTCTTTGTTACTACCCGCTTAACCCAGAGCAAGTAGAATAAACCACTACTGCCGCTACTACCCAGGCGGGTGTTTACCTCTCAACCCAGAGTAAGTGGAATAAATCACTACTACTGCGTACTACCCAGGCGTCTCAACTCACTGACCCGGAACAAATGGGACGAACCACTACTGCTGCTACTGTCCAGGTATCTCATTCAAAAGTTCATTCTCAATACCTTTTAATTCATTCAAATTCATTCCAATTCCATATTAAAATATGTTCTCATCATTCTTCATTCTCATAGCCAGCCTCATCATCAATCACATCTCCTTTAATCTTAAATTCATCCTTTATCATCATCATTATCAATCACATTCTTATTTAGTGTTACTATTATCTCACTGCTTAGTTATTCACTTCGCCATTCCTTCTTGATATCTCCTCAACGTATTCGGCATATTCGCCCTCATACCAACGCTTAAAAACTCACTAACGAACCCAAAACGGGTTTTAAAGAGGTTTGGAAAACTTGAGGAATGGTTTGAAACCTGAAAACATCATTTTCAGAAAATAGGAATTCTGTGTACGCATGCCATGTTCGAGTATGTGGAAGCATAAAATTTTCCATCTCGCGTATGCGACCCTTGTTTGCGATGCGAGCCGCTTGTCAAGGGGATCATCCCTGCATCGCGTGGTCCTGCTTGCATACGCGGGCCTGTAAATTTTTCCATTTCGCGTACGCATACCTTGCCCACATACACAGAATGTCTGGATAGAGTCCAGGGTCCGCATCGTGTATATGTTCGCGTACGAAAGCTCAATAGAGTTTGCAAAAAGCTGCTAAGTCAAAAAAATCAGTTTTTCATACCCAACTTTGAATGTGCATAATTTTCTAATAAAAAATCATTTTTAATCTGTTCATAGAATGTTACAAACTTCACGGACTCAATTTTTATTCAAAACTAGTTTCACAAAATTTGGGGATCCAGAAGACAAGTTATAACCCACCAAAGTTGGTCAAAAATCAGCTTTTACCAAAGTTTGCCAAATCTCTAGTTTTCCAAAATCCTTAATTCCAAACCAATAATTTTACAACCAAAACAGTCCCAAATATTCCTAATCATGTTCATACAATTCCCACTCATACCACACATGCCAACCTTCAAAGTTTACTCAATCCCTTCAATCCAATTTCACAAACCCACCATCAACCCTCAACACATCAACAATCATCATTATTCCATACTCATCAAAATCATAATCCAACACATACAAACTCATTCATACTTTATACACAAATCACATACCATATACATAATTCATTCAGTGCATTCATATCTTATAGTCTTCTAGCCTAAGTTTTCACGTGACATTAAACATTAACTACGAGAAACCAAAATCATACCTTGGCCAATTCCTTCCTAAGCCAACAACACCTCAAAACCCTCTTCTCCACACAAGCTTCCAAGGGTTCCAAGCTCTAATTCAGCTAGTCCAACCATAATTGCTCCAAATCAAGCATTCAAGACCTTCCATTTAACTTGAATTTCACATGCACACAATCTAATTTCACACAATTTCACAATAATCAACACAAGATTCACTAATTCACTAATTTACAAGGGTTCAAAGGTTCCTTACCTTACTCAAAATTAGGATGAAACTCACTTATGATCCACGATAGAGTACCCCTAAACAATCAAAATCACAATAATTCAACATCTCCAAAATAAAAAATGCAAAATTATAGAAGAGGAAGAACTCGGCACGAATTTAAGATATTTTTACCACTTTGTTGGGTTAGAATCGGAGAGCACAACAAGACGAACGCTTGGCCGCAAATGGTGCGGATCAAGGCTCTGGATTGAGAGATATGGCGGATTGAAGGTTGAACGGAGCTAGGATTTGTGCTTTGGTTCCTCTTTTTCCAATTTTCAGTGTGAATCCCCTTAATATTTGGGGAGGAAATGTAACAGCCTAGCCCCGAAGAAACGACGCTTTTTCGGAATCAAACGGAATTTTTATAGATTTTTTAGGAATTTTAGTGCATATAAGCACCTCTGCTACACAGGTGATGTGTCATCAAGCTGCTGAGTTAGCAGCTTGACTGCACTAGACACCTCTCCTGATCTAAGCAGGCACATCGTGAAAAGTTGCATTTTTGAGCCACTTCGGGTCCGAAATTCAAGATTCTGATTTTTGTGGTTAGTCTCTATGTGACGAGCCAGTCTCAAATTGAACTCCCTAATTCTCTTTATTAAACACCTAAGGAAAGGTATAAGAGAAGGTATAGAGGTATGTAAGGTAATGAAACAAGTTTTAAAAACTTGCAAACATGTTAAAAAGAAAAGGAGTTAAAAGCTATATAGTAGCATGTTTGACCTTACAGAGTAAGCAGAGAATTGTGAAATGAGATCACTATGATGTTGTGATGCTCGATTTATGATTGTGAAGAGATGATAAAGATGATTGCTAAGTGATGAAAAGTATGGTTATTTGTGACATATGAGCCTTCGGGCGATGTTTGAGAATAGCGTGCGGGGATGCCCATATTGTGCTGTTGCTTCCCAGACAGGCTGCGGTAAAAAGAGTACCAACCTTACAAGCTAAATGCTTGGAAGAGGTCTGACTCGTATACCTGTGGTATATTGATATTTGAGCAAATACGAGCCCTGAAAGTCGAGAGTACTTGGTAGAGGGTATGCACTACTTAATCTGGGATTAAGTTCTGGGAAGGCCTTGTCTGACCTGGAGGATCGGATTATGTCGGGTGCAGGTCGAAACTAACAAATGAGCTCATTACCTGTAGTAGGACCAGACATGTATCATAATTGTTTGTGCATATTGTAATTGATTTGCCTATGTGAATACTTCTGTTTAATTGCTAATCGTTATACTTTATGTAACTGCTCTTGATTGTGCTTGAATCTCATTACTTGTGTTTATGACTGAAATTGGTTGGGTTGTGGTGAATTTGATGTGATTGAGTTGTTTGGGCTTGAAACCATGATTGATTATGTGATAGGTCAGAGGCTGTGATTGGTTTGAGTTGTGGTTTAGTAAAGTATGAAATATCAAGCTGGTTCAGCATAGACTTAATGAACCTATATTTGGAACAAAGTTGGTCATTCATACCATTAGGAAACTTTTAAGATTCTTTTATCTGAAAAGGGAGTTTGGATTTCTGGTCAATTAACGGATTTCTTTTAAAAAGGTTTTGAATTTTTTATGGTTAAACCATCATTTTTCAAAGGATTTAGAAACTTGCAAACGGACATTATAAATGGATTTAACTATAAACCCCGACCTTATTAAGAACTCCCCAGTTCTTACCCCCTTACACCTCTTCAGATGGACACGGGAGTCCTACTCTACGAGATTAATCATCCATATATCTACGATGACCCAGTGTGCGGCTACGATTATTTCATCTATTGTGCGGCACCTCGTGTACGTAATTGTGTGGTACGTGATAGCCCTTTTCAACATCCTATTAGTATACCTTTCTTCGATCCCAATATACCCTCTGACTTTCCTTTTTCTTGGATACAACCTGAGGATGACCCCGAGATCGTAGATATCTCTTCTATCAGTGATGAGCCAGACGAGGCACCAGCAAGCAGGCATCACCACCTGCCTAATGGTTTTTTGTGAGGGACTTTTGGATCAGAGATGAGGATACTTTTGAGACATCCAGTCTAACTCCGATATGTTAGAGTGTTTCCCTCATTTTTGCTAGTATGCTCAGAGGGGATAGGTATGTCATAGAGTTAGGCTAGCCTGGGTGCCAGTTTATAGGCTTTTAAACAAGCCAGGCCTTGGGACGTCTTATGTACATATATGTATATATTATACGAGTCACTAACTGAGAGATATTGTACCTTAGTCTTGTACTTGTTCAACTAAGCTACTCTTGTATCATGATGTGTATTATAATGTGATGTTTTATACTGCTTTCTATTGTTCTATATGTGTGTGTGTTTGTTGCTCCTCATTACATTAAATGTATGCAACTTTTTAACTACTATTGTTTTCAAAAAAAATTTACTCGTAAACTCACAAGCTGTTAACAACGAACATGTTTATATTTATTAATTATTATTATGTATGGGAAAACAAGTTAGTAACATTCATCTTCTAGTATGATCATGACATGCTGGGAGTTAGACCATTACAATTCGGTATCAGAGCGGTCCTTCCTGTTAGAGCCTGGGGAATGGACTGGATCATGCTTCATTGAATGCTCTGTTGTTTGTCTCATGCTTATAGAATATCCACGGGATATGTGTTGCATGATTGTCTTTGTGCCTTCATTCTGAGAATGTTCACACCCAACTTGAGGTATTAAAATCCTTTGATAAACCTCCGGTAGTATCCAGTTAGTCCAAGAAAACTCCAAACCTTTGTGATAGTTGTAGGCTATTCCCATTGCACCAATGCTTCGATCTTGGAATGATATACTAATATTCCATCTGGTGTAACAACATGCCCTAAGAATGCAACTTCCTTTGCCTAGAATTCACACTTCAACAATTTTGCGTACAACTTCTGGGTCTTTAGTATCTGCAACACAATCCTTAATTGTTCTTCATGTTCCTTTTTTGAATGAGGATGCCATCTATAAAGACCACTACGAATTGGTCTAGATATGGATGAAAGATATGATTCATATAATCCATGAATACAGCAGGAGTATTAGTTAGTCTAAATGACATAACTGTATACTCATAATGACCATATCTAGTCTGAAATATAGTCTTTGGTATATCTAACTCCTTTACTCGAATCTGATGATAACCTGAATGGATCTATCTTCAAAAATACAGTCGCACCCTTCAACTGGTCCATCAGATCGTCTATCCGAGGAAGCTGGTGCTTGTTCATAATGGTGATCTTGTTCAGTTGTCGGTAGTCCACACATAACCTTATTCCACTATCCTTCTTTTTTACGAGTAGTACGGAAGATTTCCATGGTGATGCATTTGGATGAATAAACCTTTTTCCTAGTAACTCATCTAATTGCTTCTTCAATTCTATGAGTTCTAATGGTGACATGTGATAAGGTTCTATAGAGATTGGTCTAGCTCTAGGTACCAAGTCAATACTAAACTCTATTTCTCGCTGAGGAGGGAACTCAGGTATATCTTCTGAAAAAACATTGGAAAACTCCTTCACCACTCGGATCCATTCTAAGCTTGGTTCATTACCATTTGATCTAGCCACTAACAGAACATATCCCTCACATTCATTCCCATTATAGGTAACTCTTACAAAATTTAAATAGAAATCATGGGATATAACTGGTCCAGTATGCACATCATCAGATAAAATAATGGCAGTCCTTTCAAAACAATCAAGGAAGACATAGTGTTTAGATAACCAATCTAATGCTAGGATAATGTCCAAACCATGTAAAGGCAAACAAATCAAGTCATTTATAAAAGTTCTACCTTTAATGTTAAATGTTACTTGTCGACACACCAAACTAGTTAAAGAATTCTTGGATGTAAGTGTATGAATAATCAAATTAATGTCCAACTCAGAGAAATCTAATCCCAACTCACGCGCATTAGTTAGAGAAATAAAGGAATGCGATGCACCCAAATCAGACAGTATAGTTAGAAATCGAGTCTTGACATAGCACTGCCCTTGGATAAGGGGGTCTGAATGTATAGCATCATCAGCAGTCATAGCAAATACTCGTCTTTCTTGTTGAGTTCTAGCTGAATCCTGAGTATACCTCTTTGGACAATTCCTGGCCAGGTGTCCAGGTTCTCTACAAGGGTAGCAGCTGGTTTATTCGAGCTATCAAGGCCTGTTACCATGCTCCCTTCTACGTTGCCTACACACAAGGCTTATTTGTGCCTACTGAGGTCATTTGCCATTGTCCTGCCTTGGTCTGCCTCCACTACCACCCGTAGTATGAGCAGGAATATTCCCAGATTATAGATTCAAACGCTATGGTACACCATATGCCTTAAAAGTTGTTCTCCGTGGATACCAGTCTTGGTTGTAAAAATTCCTGGGTGCAAATCTCTGACGACTTATTTTGCCTGTCATTACTTTCTTAGCACAATCTTCTACTAACTTACTCTTGTTAACTAACTCTACAAAGTTACATTCTCAAACGGAACTACTGAACTTATCAAACCCTTAAGAGTCCTCCTTCAAACTTCAGACACTTCCATTCTTCAAAATTAGCTAGATTTCCTTGACAAATCTTAGAAAAACGATACAAATCTTCAAATTTTTGGATATACTCAACAACTAACATACTTTCATGTCTCAACTACATTAATTCCATTTCTTTGGCAGCACGAACTGTCGTAGAGAAATATTTTTTGTAGAATTCTTCCTTAAAGACATCCTAAGGAATCTCACCTTCGTCTTGCTATAACAATCGTTGTATCCCCTGCCACTAATATTTGGCCGTTCTTTCTAGCATATAAGTTGCAAACTCCACATGCTGTCCCTCTGGAACATGCTGCGCTCGTAGCGATCTTTCAATGTCCTGGAACCAGTCATCAGCCTCAGTTGCAACTATTGTTCCTTTAAACTTCAGCGGGTTTACTTTCAGAAAAGCAATAAAGGTCATAGGTTTATCATATTACACCAGGTCAGCCTAATCATTTCTGTTATTCTCTCTGTTTCCATTTTTATTCCTCACCCTCAAACGATTAACTGCCTTAGCAGCAATAACCATGGCCTCCCGCACAGCTTCAGCCACAGTGTTCATTGTGGCCATAAAGGTTGTCTGATTATCACTAGGGGTTCCTTCCCATGCGCTCCGTCTTTGTAAACTCATCGTGGTCCTGTTCACACCAAATAATCATTATTAAGGTGATTAGTCTTAACACTTCAAGTTAAATGTGAACATTCCCAAAATGAATATACAAGAACGATCATGCAACATATATCACTGGGATATCCTATCAGCATGTGACACATAACAGTGTATGCAATGAAGCATGATTAAACTCATTCCCCAGGCCCTACTAAGGATGAACTGCTCTGATACTAAATTGTAACGACCCAACTCTCCGTATGACATGATCATACTAGAAGTCGAACGCTATTAACTTGTCTTTCTACTTTGTAACTAATGACATATTATATGAGCATGTTACCTAGTTAAAACATTATCGTTATTACGGGTAACTTTTTTTTAAAACATTTGTAGAATAGATATAACAAGCTATTCATAACAAGCATTGACCAAAATATAAATATAACTAGAACAATAGATAATTAACTCATAATGTACATTATATACAATGTCACACATACACCCAGTTAGTTCACACCCTGTCATAACCTCTACAAGTAAATATGTATATATATATACACATACGACACTCCAGGGAATGGCCAATAGAAAAAAGCCTCTAAATTGGTGTCCAGGCTAGCCTAGCAACTCTAAACACACCTAATCTCTCGATTGTACTAACAAAAGTAAGAGAATACTCAATGTTGATACTAAGTTGAGGTGCCATCAAGAATGCCACCATACACTCACTACCATAGTCATATATCACCATTAGGCAGGTCCCCGTGGGGCCCACTTGTCGGCTGGTCTCTCCCTGATGACGACTACCCCTCCTCAGGATCCTCTTCTGGCGCTACCAAAATATCCTCAATCCTACCAGCATGAACAGGACTATTAGCGTATATCGGTGCAAGAACCTTTTCAAAAGGGCTAAATTGGTCCTCCAACTGAGCAGTTGGAGAAGGTGGAATAAGCGACTCTGATGTAGGATATTTGTCGGTAAAGAATTTCTTAATGAAATCTCGTTGTAAGTATAGTTCTAAACCAACAAACAATCCTCAATCAAAATTTAATTAGGTTGTCACAAGTTCAACCCCAATGAAAATAACTGAGAGTATTACTCCTGGGTTGTTCTCCCTAGGAATTGCAATGAAGTGCTCAATTATTGGCTATGAAAGTTCTTTTGGGATTTTTGTAGTAAGAGACAAGAGAGGTAAATAACAAAAAGAAATAAGCTAACAACTAAGAAAGCTCTTGGCAAGGAATGAGGATTAGAAGTCTTATCTTCATTATCGTCTTCAATTGTGACAAGAATTGTCCATTGCTCCCACTTAGTTAACCTCTAACTATGAAGAAAAGTCAAGTGGATGGAATTGGCTCTTGTCCACAAGTCCTAGTCAAATCATAGTGAAAGACTAGCTTTAGTGGCATTCAAGTCAACTAGCAACTTCCAATTGTCAATCAACAAAAGAAATTGATAACTCAAGAATCTTCAATTACTCAATCCAAGCCAAAAGGAGAAAAATCTACTCTAAAATCCAACCAAGCATTTTATCAAATACTTGGAAAGCATAAAAGGAAAGCATAATAAAATGACAAGAAATATAAAATCTAACACTACCAAATGCAAGGAAATAACAATAACAAAGCAATTAAACAATAAAGGAACATAAAACATGAAATTGCATTAAAGGAAATTAAAAACAACAAAGTGCTCATAGAGATGAAAGTAGCAAAATAGAAGAAATTAACAAGAAGAACTAAGAGAGCAAAGAAGTAGTAACAAGGAATTGAAAGGAAAAGTAAATGGAAACAACAATTAAAACTAGATTTAAGAAAATCTACTCTAATTCTAACCTAAATTCTAGAGAGAAGAGAGAGCTTCTCTCTCTAGAATTATAGCCTAAGACATGGTGAAAACTCAACTCAACTATGACTACTTGGTTCATTCCCCCTTCAATCCTTGGGTTCAATAGCATCAGAAATCGCCCTCAACGTATTGCCTTTAAGTTGGTCACGTGCTGCTTCTCATGCGTACGTGTGGGCCACGTATACGCGTCGCCCTGAATTCAGAAAATCCTCATTTTTTTATGAATTCTCCATTTTTACATGCTTTTTCTTCATTCCTTCAATCCAATCTTTTCCTTCTAAATCTGAAATCACTTGACAAACATATCAAGGCATCGAATGGAATTAAAGTGAATTAAATTTATCAATTTTTGGGCCTAAAAAGGATGTTTTCACTCTTAAGCACAATTTAAGGAGAATTTACAAAACCATGCTATTTTAGTGAATAAATGTGGGAAAAGTTGATAAAGTTCTCTAAATTCAACACAAGATAAACCCTAAAAATGGGGTTTATCAGGCTCCATCAGTAACTCTCATTCAAGAGGTATCGCTGGTACATAAGCATCAGCAGGATCAAACTCAGGTACATGTCCATCCATTAGATTAGGCTCAGGTGCCGCCTGATTCATCGGCTGTGTAGGAAAATGATATCTAGGACCCTTAGGAAAAGGGTGCCCCGACACGTTTGGATGTAACCAAGATAATGAAAACTCGTATGGTGTGTCTAGGTCAAAATTTGGGCTATTTAATGGGTGCTGAAAAGGATGATCTTGCATAATGTAAAGACAGTACGAAGATCCACAACTATAACATAGTAACTCTCGAATATCGGATTTTTGTAGATGTAAGGATGCTCAAGCTCGTAGAATAGGACTCCCATCTCCATCTAAAGAAAAGGAAAGAAGTAAGAACTAGGAAGTCTTTAGTAAGATCCAGGTAGTTAGTTAAGTTCATTATTTCCTTTGTTATTACCAGACAACAGAGTGCCACAGAGAATACAAACAACAAAAAAAGAGAAAATAGAGGACAAAACACAAACAAAAAAATACAATACAATCAGAGATTGCATAATAGAGGATGATGTTCACACAAGTATAATGCATGTCTAACCTTAGTGCAAGTCATGAGCTCATTTGTCGGTTACAAACTCGCTCCCGATGTTACCCAGCAGCTGGTCGGGTATGGCTTTCCAGTTGGCATACTCACTGTAAGTATCCTCTTTGTCTTCCAAAATGGCCCTTGCTAGCCGATGTATGCCTAATAAATATCAACTTTAAGCATTCTCTTTGTGTTACAGGAACATCGTTATAGCTGGTTTTATATTAAAGATACCTCTGCGGACAACATTTGTCTCAGTCGGCAGGTACAACCCTACGACTAGTATCCCTAGAAAGCGTTCTGAGTGGTCGCACCACCATATATCTGCATACCTCGAGCAGCATATGATCAACTCATAAATTTCATTGTTCGTCATTAATATTTCATTTTCGTTTACTATCTTCTTTTCTTCTTTGTTTTCTCATCCTGTTTTTGCCTCTCCCTCGTTGTTCTAACGTTGTTTCTTTTTTGTTTTCTCAGCTTATTCTTACCTTTCCTTAAATATTCTACCTTCCATTCTTCTTTATTTTCTTAACATGTTCTTTCCTTTTCTTAGATATTTTGTGAAGAGAACCATAAGATTCTAGGCTTTAAATTGTCTTTCTAAGATTTTTAAGAATAAATATCATTTTTCTCTTAGCCTGCCTTTATGTGAAATTACCATTTAGCTCCTCTATTATTATATTATTATTAATATTTTAATATTATCAATAAGATAATATTATTTTATCTTTTAACTTTTAAAAATTACAGTTTGACCCCAGAATTTGTATCTATTTAGACTCCAAACATTTCTATAATTAAAATTTTGTCCCAATATTTTTATATAATTATTAAAATATTCCTATATTTTTTTATAAAGACTAAAATATCCCTACACTTTTTATGAAATTTTCATTTTATTTCTGAACTTTTTTATTAATAGCCAAAATACCCTTATACTTTTAAAATTATCCTTTTATCCTTAATCTTTTAATTATTTACCTTTGTATCCTTGATGAATCATACCATGCCATCCATGTATGCACGCAGCCGAACCATGAACTATGCTTTATCATGGTTTTAAGTCTTGATTTTCAACAAAATTTTCAAACTTTTTAGTAATCAATTTTTATCACTTTTTATCGCAACATCCAAACACCATTTTTCTATGAAAACTTTCATGTTTTCAAGCTTAAAAGCATCTCATTTAAGCTTGAAAACAGTTCAATTTTCAACGTGCACCATGGAACCGAAATTGCCAAGCTTTTAAACACCAAAATTACAACACAAATCAAGCATATAACATACAATTTCAAACATCAAACATTAATTTAATCAACATACAGAAGTAACATAATTAATTCATAACAATTTAGCCACCCAACCTCTTGATTCACCCACCAAAAATCGGTTTCACACAAGGTTCCTAACTCACTTTTTCACCTAGTTTTTAATCAAAACAAACTTTTAAACCTTGATGCACATAAATACTGAACATTCTTCAGAGTTTTAGGAAGAATTTTCTCACATTGCTTGAACTAAAAATGGAGGTTTCTTGGTCCACAAGGTACCTATATAAGAGTTCCTAAGAGAAAACATAAAAAACAACAAGTTTTACCATGATTAGCCATAGTCGAACCATACAAGGAGAAA
This sequence comes from Arachis ipaensis, assembly GCF_000816755.2. Classification (NCBI taxonomy): domain Eukaryota; kingdom Viridiplantae; phylum Streptophyta; class Magnoliopsida; order Fabales; family Fabaceae; genus Arachis; species Arachis ipaensis. The sequence goes on along the minus strand of NC_029786.2, from coordinate 18,745,569 downwards.
GAACAGCCATCAAACCTTGACTTACCTTATGAAAACTGATATGGATATGAAGAGAAGGAAGAGATGAACACTTTAATCGATTTAGATTTTGGATGGAGTTTTTGGAGCTCAAAGGAACCGAGTTTAAAGCTTGAACATCAATGGAAGTTTTGTAATTTTTCTCTCAAGAATTCTATCAAGAAAAAAGAGAAAAGAAGCTGGTGGAAGCTTTCCTTGGTGAGGCCGTGTACTTAGGGTGCTTAGTCACCAAGTTTAAGCGTAAAATATCAGTAAAAAGATAATTACTAAAACTAGATGTATTAGAACACAAGTAATTACATTTCTAGAGGTAAATACATGAGCTATTAGTATAAATGACACTAGTAACTTGGTTATCTTCGAGATAAAAGATTTATGATGAAGCATTAGCATAGCTAAGTTTATTGGAGAGTGCCGGCATCAGCCCGTGCCGGTAGATTTTGGGCCCGATTATAATATTATTAAACTTATCTCTATTTTAACTAAAGCGAGCAAAATAATATATTAATAATAATATGTTATTATTTTTTCTTTCAAGATTCAGGTTTGGCTCGTTGAACTGAGTCTAACCATGTAAATCAGAATTTTGAAATTCCTAGTCGAAGTGGCTCAAAAAGCAAGTTTTTTCGCGACTTAATCGACGTGCTTGCTTAACATTAGTAGTTGTGTGTGCTTCATGATGATGCAGTGCTGACGCAATAGAGGTGCTTGCTTACCTAATGATGATGTAGTGGAGGTGCTTGCTTCACTGAATTTCCAAAAAAAATCCGTTTCTTCATAAAAAGGTCCCTTTTTTCGAAAACTATGCTGTTACAATTTTCATACTCAGAAAACTTAGGTGCATGTATGCATAACATCAAAATCCAAAATGCGCATGAAAATGACTCTCCAAACGAATGTTAGCATGCTAGTGTATGTGCCACATCTGTTACATTTATCTTCATTTGGCCTAAGAATTTGATAATTGTCTTTAAATTTCTTTTTGCGTTTACTATTATAATCTTCCCACTTCATGTTTCCTCAAGTTCTTCAACCCTAAAAACAATTGTTTGTACTCAACGTATAGCTCAATGACTGACATTTGTACTCATGTTTGATAGTATATTGGAAGCAGGGGTGAACGCAGATCAGATCAGATTAGATATGACCAAAATCTTGATCCAATCCGCACTAAAATCATCGAATTGGATTGGATTTAATATCCATTTTTTTTAACTTGATCCGATTAGATATCGGGTATTGGATATATTCACAAAATATAAAAATATTTTAAAAAACTTATTTTTATTAAAAAATATCAATAAAATCCTTTTTTTCACTCTTTTAAACATGTTTATTCCTAAAATATTATTAAATATTTTTTTTTAAATAATAAAAATAAAATAATATAACATATATGATAATTATTAGTTAAAATAAAATATAAAAAGAATATTTACTTATTATTTTTATTTTTTTATTTTTTGCGGATTTGCGGATATACGGATACCTAGCTATCTAAAATCCACAATAAGATCCTATTAATGTGTGGATCAGATCGGATCTAATAGCCTTGTGGATTAGATCAATATCCGCAATTTTCAGATCGAATTCAAACAAATATTGCAGATATACAAATCGAATTCGATCCACAAATACCCCTAATATTTGGAAGCATTTCTTACGCTTATTTTTGTCAGTCATATACATTATTTGAAATTGAATCAACTTACTAAATATTAACACAAGCTATGTATTAAAAATATTATTAAAAAAATTAATTAAATTCTCTTTTCCTATTCTTTTAAACATGTTTACTCTTAAAATAATATTAAACATATTTTTCTTAAATAATAAAAATAAAATAATACAATATATGATAATTATTAGTTAAAATAAAATATAAAAAGAATATTTACTTATTATTTTTATTTTTTTATTTTTTGCGGATTTGCGGATATACGGATACCTAGCTATCTAAAATCCACAATAAGATCCTATTAATGTGTGGATCAGATCGGATCTAATAGCCTTGTGGATTAGATCAATATCCGCAATTTTCAGATCGAATTCAAACAAATATTGCAGATATACAAATCGAATTCGATCCACAAATACCCCTAATATTTGGAAGCATTTCTTACGCTTATTTTTGTCAGTCATATACATTATTTGAAATTGAATCAACTTACTAAATATTAACACAAGCTATGTATTAAAAATATTATTTGTCACTTTTTTAATACTTAATGATCTATACTTTGATAAAATAAGCTCTTAATTTTTTCAAATAATATTATGAAAGAAACAATAACACATAGATTCCCATAAACAGAACTCACACAATCGGATGTTGGAATTAAAATTTAACTATTGTTGATATACTTTAAAACTAACACCACCCTCTATTCTATTCTCTCATTCAACTCAATTTTTTCCCGTACTAAAACTCAATATAAGAGAATCGAGAACAAAAACAAGTAGCAAACTAACATCACCTTTCACTTTTTTCTCTTAGTCAATTGTTTTTCCCTTAATAAAGCTATAACAAAAGAGAATGAAGAACAATAACAGAAAGGAAAATAATGGACGACAAAAACGAAGAAAAAGCCCTAATTAATCTATTTTAATATCAAGTTGTTTAAACATATATTTTTTTCTACGCATTGACAACTTGCCCCCGTAAAATAATATTTGCCCCCAGTGAAATGATAATTCGCTCTCAACAATTTGAAAATCAATTTTAATTATTTTTAATTAATTTTTTTACCAAATATTTCTATTGCAAATCACTATAAAAATCTTTTTTTTTGGATTTTAACGCTATATTTGAAAAAATTTTAAATGACACCATATTTGAAAATTTATCTCTTATATAACCACATTTCACTTTTTCTTAATTTTGATATGAAGTCTAGCATTGTGTACACCAATATTATTGGAGTCTGGCGTGTTTCACTGGAGTGCGGTGACTGCGATGAAGAAATCGGATGATCCGATTTTAGAGAGAATAATCGAACGGTCTGATTATGAATTTTGGGGGTACACATATCGGACCGTCTAATTTGTTTACCAACGGCCACGCATCATGCATGCAGCAAGCCAGCCGGTGGACCCACTTTCAAAACCAAGAAATCCCACCCACCCATCCCTTTCAACCCCACTCGAACCCTTTCATTTTCCAGCAACCAACCCCAAATTCTTCCCTTTCTCTTCTTCCATTGAAGGTGCAAAGCTAAAATTGAAGAAGAAACTGTTGCAAGGAGGAAGAACAAAACTCAACAATGCCAAAAAAGATCAAGAATAAAAGATGTTAATTGTTCAGAACTACACATTGTTAATTATCTTGGTCATTCTGATTATGTAAATTTTTTTTAAATAAATAATACAATTTAATCTAAATAATAATAACATTAAAAATTAGTTTATTGTAGTAATTATTAAAATGGGTTAAGTATGGTTTTGGTCCCAAAAATTTTTTGCTAGAATCGAAATCCTTCCTTTTCTAATTTTCGATTTAAAATCGTCCTTAACGTTTTTTCCGTATTAAAATGGTCCTTTTAATTTTTTTTTCGGACAAAAATACCCTCACCACTATAAGCACAATTATCTCCTCCACCACCACCAACACCAACACCAACACCACTACCACCACCACCACCACCACAACCAGCACTAACACCAACACTACCACCACCACACCACCACCACCACCACCATGGATAATGGAACCATAAGAACTCAGAACCAAAACCCACCACCACCACCCCTACCCACTGCTACTCCATCACCATCTGCATCACACCAACCAAAACTCAGAAAATCAACATCATCATTGTCATCCTCATCAGAACTCAGATCTAGAACTCAAATTTAGAAAAATAACCCCATAATTCAAACTCAAAAAAAACAAGAACTCAACTCAGAAAATCATCATCATCATCAGAACCCATAACTAAGAATCCAAAATTCAAACTCAAAAAAACAAACACAAAACTCAAACTCAAGCAAAACCAGAAGAAGCAGAAGATGAAGCAAAAACAGAGATCGAAGCAAGAAGCTGAAGCGGCGAGGCGGCGAGGAACAGTGGCGAGGCGGCGAGGAGCAGTGGCGAGACGGCGAGGCGGCAAGGAGCAGCGACGACGGTGGCGTTGGCTTCCCTCAGCGGCGAGGCGTCAAGAAGCAGCAGCGCGAGTCCTTCTCCATCTTCGCGTCTCTCTCTGTCCGATCTCTCTCCTCTGGCGTAGGTGACTGGCGCGACGGTGAGGGTTGGGCGAAGAGATGAGGGCTGGACGGTGAGGCGGTGAGGGCTGGGCCTGGCGGTGAGGCGCTGGGCGCTGTAATTCGAATCAAGTTGATTTGAACTACTTCTATGCAGGTCATTCAACGTAATTCGAAGTGGATTAATTCGAACTACACCTGAATATTTTTTTATAAATTTTTTTAATAAATTTATTTAAATTATACCACAAAAAAATATTTTATTCTATACAAAATAATTTTAAAAAATAGCTTAAAAAGATGTTAGGAGTACTATAAAAATTTGTAATGTCCTAATAACTTAGGACATTAAAGAAATACTCTACATAGTCAATAATAATTTAAAAATTAAAATAAATATAGTTATAACCCGTATTTACCTAAAATACTAGAATATTACAAACTTTTACAGTACTCCTAATATTTTCTAAGCTATTTTTTTTAAATTGTTTTGCATAAAAAATGGCTTAAAATGGCTTAAAATGCCCTTTATTCTATGCAAAACAATTTTTAAAAAAATGGCTTAAAAAATGTTAGGAGTACTATAAAAATTTGTAATGTCCTAATGACTTAGGATATTAAAAAAATACTCTACATAGTCAATAATAATGTAAAAATTAAAATAAATATAGTTATAATCCGTATTTACCTAAATTACTAGAATATTACAAATTTTTATGGTACTCCTAACATTTTTTAAGCCATTTTTTTTAAATTATTTTGCATAGAATAAAGGACATTTTAAGCCATTTTAAGCCATTTTCTATGCAAAACAATTTTTAAAAAATAGCTTAAAAAATGTTAGGAGTACTATAAAAGTTTATAATATTCTAGTAATTTAGGTAAATACTGGTTATAACTATATTTATTTTAATTTTTAAATTATTATTGAATATGTAGAGTATTTCTTTAATGTCCTAAGTTATTAGGACATTACAAATTTTTATAGTACTCTTAACATCTTTTTAAGCTATTTTTTAAAATTATTTTGTATAGAATAAAATATTTTTTTGTGGTATAATTTAAATAAATTTATTAAAAAAATTTTCATGAGCTATTAAAAATGGGCAAAAGAGTATTGTATGAAATTCGAATTGATAGCTCATTAATATTTAAAAAAAAAGTCTCGTAATTAAATATTTTGTTAGCTTTTCTTTAATGCATGAAATAAAATATATATTTTTTAATTTTGAAATTATTAATTTTTTTAATCAATTATTAATTTTTTAATAAAAGAATGGGCAGAATTAAATAATGAGTAATTCGAATCTGGCCAATTCGAATTACTATGTGCAGAGTGTGTGAGTGTAATTCAAATCACCCTGATTCGAATTATTGTGGGTATAATTTGAATCAGGTTGATTCGAATTATAGTGTGTCTGCGTGTGTGAGTAATTCGAATCACATTGATTCGAATTACATGTAATTCTAGTTCCAAACATACTGATTCGAACTATATAATAATATGCATTAGTGGATTCATGAACTAGTTTCTATTTAGCTTATTTGTGTAAAATTTCGTTCTCCTTGATTTATTATAGTGTTTTACCCTTGGTTAAAGTTAGAAGTTAGTTAAAATGTTGAAGTTGTTTAAATATAATTAATGAAGTAAGCAAGTAATTAATTAACTGAGGTATATTATTATTATTATTATTGTGACCGTTAGTTTAGTTTAGTTTAGCCTGGTTTAGGTAGTTAATTATGTTAGTAATAATAATTATAAAAATGAATTTAATAAATTATGCATGATTTAAAAAACTATGTTTTTGTAGGGTTCATGGATGTTAATATGTGATCATTATTTGTCATCGGATATGTACAATCCTATTGTGGAAGAACATTTATGGGAGATTGATTTTTATCACGTTTTTCAGATTGGAGTAATCCAATGTCAGTTGTAACACCCTACCACACAGAGTTTTATGCTTAAATCATAAAGTTGAGGTGGCAAGGTATTACAACCTCTAAAGATAAAATATATACATAATAATATTAAAGATGATACAATATACGAGGAGCCCTGAAAATACAGATAAAGCAAATTTGTAAAATAAAAAGCTCAATGCTCAAGAACGTAATTTCTTGCGGGTAAAGAAACAAAAGATCATAAGCATAAATAAACGGAAAGTAAGAATAGAAGGTCAAAGGTTCAAAACAACAAGCTCCTAACTCAGCCTGCGAAACTAAAACTGGCCGGAGGATATTTACATACATATATACATAGCCCGAAGCCCAAAATACAAACATAAAATCCTAGTTCTCCATAAACCTCTAAGGGTGTGTGTGGTTCAAAGATTAAATTTTATTACCAAGTAATCTCATTCCTAGGCATTATATTCCTAGGAATGAGATTACTTGGAATATATGATTCACATATTTGGTTGTAAAATTTAATACATTGGAATATTATGTAATAATCCTAGGAATGACTAAATTTTTGTTTGGTTGAGTTTAAATATCTTGGTCATATTATGTAATATGTCAAAATTACCCTTAATCATTCAAATTAAAATATTAATGACTAAAAGTTAAATATTTTTTAAATTTACTAAAATACCTCTATAATAATAAATATTTTTAGTTAAAATTATTATTGATTCTAAATTTTTTTAAATTTACTAAAATACCCCTAATAACAAATATCTTAGTTAAAATTATTATTGATTCTAAATTTTTTAAATTTACTAAAATACCCCTAATAATAAATATGTTTAGTTAAAATTATTATTGATTTTAATTTTTTTAAATTTACTAAAATACCCCCTAATAACAAATATTTAGTTAAATTATTATTGACTCTAAATTTTTTACTAAAATACCCCTAATAACAAATATGTTTAGTTAAAATTATTATTGATTTTAATTTTTTTAAATTTACTAAAATACCCCCTAATAACATATGTTTAGTTAAATTATTATTGACTCTAAATTTTTTACTAAAATACCCCTAATAACAAATATGTTTAGTTAAAATTATTATTGATTTTAATTTTTTTAAATTTACTAAAATACCCCCTAATAACATATGTTTAGTTAAATTATTATTGACTCTAAATTTTATCTCTACTAATAAATTTACTATAATACCCTTAATAACAAATGCTTAATTAAAATCAATTTTATCATAATTAAATTAGTGATTATGACAATGTAAAAGGAGCAGTGTTCATCTCAGATGATCCTCAACTAACTGAATGGCGGCATCTCTATTCTCCTAGCATTGTAATTACTTCCAAAGATGCAAAATCTGTGATCAATTATACACAAAACAACAAAAATCCAAAATCCACCATCAATTTTCAACAAACATTTCTTGGAATCAAGTCATCACCAGTTGCTACACATTCTAGTTCAAGAGGAACTTTAACTAGTTTTCCATGGATCTTAAAACCTGATATAATGGCATCAGGAACTAGGGTTTTAGCTACTTATATTCCTCACAAAACAACAACAACAATTGGCACAAATGTTTTCCTATCAAGTCACTATAATATTCAATAAAAATTCAAAAATAGCAATATTTAAAGCAATTTCTTCAAAAATGACAAAAGTTCCTCCGGTTGAAGTTGGAACACCATGTCAATCAGACTATTGTCCCTTAGAATTAGGGATGGAAATAGGCCAAGCGGCCTGCCAGGGGCCTGCAGCCTGGCCTGTGTTTGGCCTGGCCTGGCCTGACCTGTTATAAAATAGGCACAGGCTCAGGCTGTTATAAATGCCTTATTATGTTAATTGCTACACATTCTAGTTCAAGAGGAACTTTAACTAGTTTTCCATGGATCTTAAAACCTGATATAATGGCATCAGGAACTAGGGTTTTAGCTACTTATATTCCTCACAAAACAACAGCAACAATTGGCACAAATGTTTTCCTATCAAGTCACTATAATATTCAATAAAAATTCAAAAATAGCAATATTTAAAGCAATTTCTTCAAAAATGGCAAAAGTTTCTCCGGTTGAAGTTGGAACACCATGTCAATCAGACTATTGTCCCTTAGAATTAGGGATGGAAATAGGCATGAGATATTTATTATATTTAATTATAAATAATTTTGTATATTTTAAATACTTTAAAGTTTAAAAATTCTAATAAATATTAAATATGACATATGACAT
>NC_029786.2:18723457-18736316 GCF_000816755.2 Arachis ipaensis | reverse complement strand
GGTATCCAACAGGTTTTACATCTTCAGGTGTACGGACTACAGGTCCAAAGACTTCACGTTTTGCAAGTGAGTCTAATTCAGCCTTCATGACTTCTTCCAATTTTGGCCAATCATTTCTTTGTCGACATTCTTTGACTGATCTTGGCTCAAGATCCTTACTATCATGCATGATATTTAATGCCACATTATATGCAAATATTTCATTGACAATTGTTTTATTTCGGTCCCATTTTTCTCCTGTAAAGACATAATTTATCGAGATCTCGTTATTTTCACAATTTTTAGGTACCTGAACATCTTCTAGCGTTAAAATTATATCAGAATTTTGGACAACTGCAAGTGTCTCTACTATGTCTTTTCCAACAGGAATAGTATTTACCTCTTTTCGCTTTCGAGAATTTTTGTCTTTGGAACCGACAGGACTGCCACGCTTCTGGTGTGTATTTAATTCGGTGGAAATTTGTCCAATTGGGACATCAATTCGAATTGGGACATTTTCCACTGGTATATAAGATTTAGTTATCCTCTTTGTATCAGAAAATGCATCAGATAATTCATTTGCTATTCTTTGCAAATGTATAATCTTTTGAACTTCTAGTTCACATTGTCCTGATCGAGGATCTAAATCCATCAAGGATGATGCATTCTAATTAAGTTCCTTTTCAGGAAGCTTATTCTCCCCCCCTAATGTTGGAAATTTTGGTTCATCAAAATGACCATTCGCAAATCGGGCTTTAAATACATCTCCCGTTTGTATCTCAAGATACCTCATTATAGAGGGAGAATCATATCCAACATATATCCCCAATTTTCTTTGGAGTTCCACTTTGGTGCAATTAGGTGGTGCAATGGAAACATATATCGTACACCCGAATATTCTTAAATGGGAAACATTTGGCTGCTGGCCAAAAGCTAATTGCATAGGAGAGAACTTATGGTAACTCATTGGTAGGGGTGGAAAAAGGCCAGGCGGCCTGCCAGGGGCCTGTATTTGGCCTGGCCTAGCCTGGCCTGTAATAAAATAGGCACAGGCTCAGGCTGTTATAAAGGCCTTATTATGTTAACAGGCCAGGCCCAGGTTCACTAATTAGCTTGGCCTGGCCTGTCAGGTCTGTCTGGGCCTTTTAATATATAATTATATATATAAATAATTTTTTTATTATTAACAAAATAATGAGATATTTTAAATTTACTATATTTAATTATAAATAATTTTATATATTTTAAAGTTTAAAAATTCTTATAAATATTAAATATGACATTTTATATATAAATATGTTTATTAAAAAATATTTTTTTAAGATAATATTTTTATTTTTGTAAAAAAAAAAATTAGCAGGCCTTTTAACAGGCTTCAGGCCAGGCCAGGTTGAATAACAGGCCAGTCTTAGTATTTTGAAAAAAGCCTATAGTAGTCTGCAGGCCAGGCTCAGGCCAATCAACTACATGACAGGCCAGACCTGTTAAGAGCAAAGCCTGGCCTGGCCTGGCCTGTTTCCACCCCCTGCTTAGAATGCTAAGGCCAGCCTTCATTCTATCATCACCGCTCAAACCAGGAACATCTCTCAACAGTGCCATTAGCTTCATTCTGCGCTCAACTCCTTCTTTCTCATGCTTAAAACAAGAAACCAAATCAACTAAAATGGCTGTGTTCTTGATAAGCACCTTTCATATCTTTCATTGATTCTACTACTATATCAATCACTTCCTTACTTTTGCTCCCTCTTTTCCTTTTATTCCTTTCTATATATGAAGCACTAGGAGCAGCAGAAGAACTAGGAGCAGCAGAAGCACCGGGAGCAGCAGGAACACCAGGAGTTGGAGGCTCCTAAAAATTGAAAGCAACACCAGCAGGAACATCAGAAGATTATTCAATATTTATAGAAATGAAGAACAAGTAGCCTAACTGATTATACATGCTCTACACTTGTATATACAAGCATTATCTCTGCCTTGGCCAGCAAGACTAACAACATTAACTAACTAAACAGAACCTAATAGAATATTAACTACCTTGATTCTAATTCTGTTTGTATAATTACATTCATATCCTTTTTTTCTTTGTTATTATACTCCACAGAAATGAAGATTAGTATTTCTATATAAATGCTCAACATGATGGGAATAGTTAAGGCTAGTCATAGGCACAGGTCAAAGTAAATGAACTAATGAAGAATCACTCTAAAATCCAAGAAAATACACAGCAGTAGGATCAACAATAAGTGAATTTATGTACATGAATTAGAGTCAATTGCTTATGTACTTGAGAATCGGCTTCATATTCCATTTCGGTCTCTTCCAAATTTACTTGGGTGTTTTCATTCACTTGCCGATCACTCAAGGTTGCTTCGCGCTCAGCCTCCATTGTAGCAACTGCTTGAGTTATATTTTCTGCATTGCCTCCTTGAGCCCTATCTCTACCAAATGCTATTCCCAACTCCTCAAAATGTGGAAATGGTTTATTATAGAGGCCATTAGCATTAGGATGAGACTGAAATTAAAAGAAAATAAATAAGCAATTAATATTAAAAAGCTAAGATAAATAAACTTGTATTAAGAAAGTTATTTAGAATTTATACTCTTCCATTCATTGAAAATTTGTCGCTCCACCACAATCATTTTATCTTTGTCGTTCTAACCAAATCCACTCCCAGCCGTGCCCATCATCTCAACTATTGCAAAATATTGTCTTTTTAACAATTTCACCCTTGATTCAATGTGTGGATTAGCCTAAACATAGCAAAACAAGTCGAAAATTTGCCCTCAATTCTCCATATACGCTCCCTCAGATTCAACCAATCTCTTACCATTCGTTTTGTCATTTTCCAACATCAATTTAACACCCTATTCTCATTTCAAGCCTAAGCTAAACCCGCCTATTTCATTCTTAGTTTTGTCTAACTCTTTCTTATTGACTACAAACTCACTTATCCTCCAAGGATCCTATCTAAACCAAATCGATCTCTAATCCTTCTCAACTATTTCGAACACTAATCAATTTTCCAATCTCTTAGTCTAATTCAATCCGTTATAGCCTAAATCACACACACGTTTCTATCTCTGATCTTACGACAGCCCTCAAAATTATTCCATATCCCAAGTCACCTTTCTCTCATTTCTACGAACCTAGAGTCACAAAAAATCATCGCGCTTCCGCAGCGCCATTCTGATTCTAAACCATTAAGAACTTAATCACTCGTCTATTCTGCTAAAACACTCCTTGAATCTCTTTATCTTTCTAACTAAGTGCTATTGATCTTTCCTCCAGCTGCATGAGTTACAATCCATTGGTTTCTCTCATCATCAGGTCCATTACCACCTCCATCACCGTTCCTAGTTTGTTCGCTCCATTCCTTCAACAGAAGCTTGCTCAGCAGCAGCCAGAGAATCACTCGTTTTACCTCACGTGCCCACGAGATGCAATTTGGGTCTAGTCCACACCGAAGAAGTGATATCAAGGTGATCAGTCTCAATATTGCAAGTCTAGTGCTTCTAATCTCCAAAGGTATTGCTCATGAACATTTATGCTATATATGTCAAGCAGACATCGTACATAGTATGCACACACAGCCAGAGTATGCTCAGAAGCATAGTAAGTTTATTCCCCAGGCTCTGTGGGAACGAACTGCTTTGATACCATAATGTAACACACTATCACACAGAGTTTTATGCTTAAGTTATAAAGCTGAGGTGGCAAGGTATTACAACCTCTAAAGATAAAATATATACATAATAATATTGAAGAGGATACAGTATACGAGGAGCCCTAAAAATACGGATAAAAAAATTCGCAAAATAAAAAGCTCAACGCTCAGAAACGTAATTTCTTGCATGTAAAGAAACAAAAGATCATAAGCATAAATAAGCAAAAAGTAGGAATAGAGGATCAAAGGTTCAAAATAACAAGCTCCTAACTCAGTCTGCGAAGCTAAGGCTGGCCAAAGGATATTTACATACATATATACATAGCTCGAAGCCCAAAATACAGACATAAAATCCTAGTTCTCCATAAACCTCTAAGAGGTACAAAAGTAAAGCGAACATAAACATACAAGGAGAGTCTATACACACATATAAATCAAAATATCAAAAGTAAGCCCCAAAAAGAAAACCACTGCACTGCAGAAGCTCTAGACGCCTAGCAAGGTGCCTCTCGACCTGCATCTGAGAAACACAACATATTATGGGATGAGAACCAGAGGTTCTCAGCAAGGTAAATGTGTCACGCACATAAGATATAAGGTCTTGGGAATGCCAAAGGCAATCCTAGAATGCCGACACTCAGATATAGAGCTTAAGGAACTAAAAATAGAAGACATAAATAGGTGGTCGTCTAACGGTTCTCAACCTAACCAAACTTAACCTATACACTAATCTTTTCCACATTTCCTCCATTCCTCTGTCTCCTATGAGTTGCACAGACAAATAAGCAAAATAAGGCAAACACAAGTAGTTCACAAGTAATGCAGATAACAATTATAACAAATAGCAGATTATAATCACACAAGCAATCAAAGCAGACAATATGCACATGATATATGCCTGTCCTATGGCTGTTAATATCAACTGTCGGTTACGTAGCCAGCCTTACATGTCCTGGTAACAAACTGTTGAAATTAACCATGGAAAGAATTCCAAGCTGACATCGAGGAGACACACCCCAAGCTCAATAATAACCATGGGCAGGATCCCTAGCTGACATGGGGAGACAACACCCTAAGCTCAATATTATCCGTGGGATGAATCCCATACTAACATGGAAATACAACACCCCAAGCTCAATATATTCAATCATTTCTCATACTCAATCATTTTCAACACAAATCTTACATAGTCTTCTCTTATGCAACATCACATCCATAATTCATTATCATCACATAATCTCATCATCATTATTACTCAACATTTACCATCATCAATCATTCAATATATATTTCAACCACCGAAACAACAATCATCAACACTAGTCATTAATCCTCAACCATACATGCCATACAACTTATCTTAAGGTCACCTAGTCTAAGTTTTCACAAGACATTATATATTAAATATGAGAAACCTAAACCATACCTTGGCCGATTTCCTGATAACCCGAAACACCTCAAGTATTTTCAAACCACAAGCTCCACAACTCTAGCACCCCTCACCAACGATACCCAGCCTCCCAAGCTAATCCTCTAGCTTCCAATTTCCCAAATTAACTCCAACCGATAACCAATTTCAATCTAACATCACAATTATCAGTATAATCAATATAGAGTTCACTAAATCAATATCTCACAAAAGGTTGAAGGGTTCTTACCTGACCTACAGCTCAAAATGAGATGCGGAATGTAGTACCCCATGGCGAAACAAAAATTCTCAGTCGCGATCGTCGTATTTTTTTCACATACTCGTCAACATGTTTGGCAACTTTGGTCCATCGCTTCAATACCAACTGCTTCGGGACCTCCGTCACATGCTCGTGCTTCATGACAAAGAACATATGCTTACATGGATACCCGCGTGTCTCCCAGAAGAAGCAGTCACACTCCACCCTTCCCATATTCTTGTCACATAAGACCACAATATGCCGGCCCGGGTGTCCATAATCTTCTACTGTGTACACTTTGGTGGTAAGCGACCCCGAAACCCCACAAAGTTAACAGAGGTAACAACTTCGATTTTCTTCTTCACATGATTGAAAACAGCTTGGGTATACACTCTAGCGGCAAACCCTTCGATAGAGTCCAACGATGTCGTCAAGACTGGGTCACCATAGGTTGATCTGAACTGAGACAATAGCTCGTTATTTCTAAACTCCCAAAGAAGAAGCTTAAGGTTTTGGACAAGCTCAAACATTGTGTGTTTAGATTGAAGAAACTTTTTCACCACGCTGTTAATGCCTTCACACTACGATGTTGTCCTGAACCTGGCACAAAACTTATCATGCAAGTATGCGTTGGCCCACATCTCCCTCTTTCCATAGACCTGGTTCTCCCACAACGTACCATTCAATCCAAACTTAGCTGATGCTTCGACCCACTCGGTCTCAAAGTCCTCGACCACCATGTCTGCATACAACCACCAGTTGAATAGCTGACGTAAAGCCACATCTTTGACTTAGACGTAACATTCTTTTCAATGTGCCATGCACATAGTCAATGGGTTGCCTTTGTTAAAACTTATCGCATAGCCTCTTGGATTGAATCATCTCCATCAGTAACAACAACCGATGGCACCTTGTTGCACATGACCTCCAAAAAATTCTCTAGCAGCCATGTATATGATGCGATGCTCTCGTCTAACACCAACCCAAAGCCAAATATACAAGTTTTCTTGTGATTGTTACCGCCAGAGAAAATCACCAGCGGCCTTTTGCATTTATTCTTCTTATATATTGAGTCGAATGCAAGGACATCGCCGAAGTACTGATAGTCAAGCATATTGCCGCCATTCGCCCAGAATAAATTCGCAAGCATGTCATCCATAGTAACATTATACTGAGCCATTGACATCGGGTCGGCATCAACTTATCCCTCCAGGTACACTATAGCGGAGTTCGCATCCCTGTCGGCTATTCTAGCACGCCTACTCCTACTAACATAGTTATAAGCATCCTTCTTCAGGAATCTAACTAGAGCATAACCTCCAGCCATGCCAGTCAGGTACTACATCGTCTTCGACATCGAAATTTCACACCATTGCATCCCATTTATTTGAGCTTTTGCTGCTTCTGTCAGAGACCAAAAATTTGGAATTATGTGGAACATGCCATTATGTGTGAGCGCATGATTGTGCTTCGTGATAACCTTCTTCACCCTCCAGATGTTATTGCTCCTGTTAAGGTATATACACATCCTCGCCTCACAGTTTGTCCTTGTCTCTGGCTTGTGAGGCCTTCTCTTATCCACCCGATTGTAATATTTTCTATGTTTGAGCCCTTCTCTATTGTAAAAATATCTTTGTCTAATTAGGTTCCCTCCTTCATCCTTAAACATATCCCCTTCCGAATTCTAGAAGCATAAAACCTACCCAACTGTTGATAGAAATCATATGCATCTTCTTAATTCGGAAATACCTTTCTTAATATGTCGTCATCGGTAAGAGAATTAACATCTTCGTAATCAACACCGTCGTACTCCGTGTGTACAACACATCTTCTGAGTTGACTGTTGCTATCTACAAATTCACATGCATAACTCATGACACAACTAATCATAACACACCAAAAGCAAGTTGTACATACATTCTCTTATGTACATTCATAAGTGTTGTTAAACTCGTGCATAGCTGAATATGTAACTCAACAGACTTTAGTTTCCATCCACCGGACATAGCACTACATTAAGTGAAACAAAATTTCTAAATCCAAAACCACACAATTTTAACAATGGCCTAATTTATATCTGCGCAAACACATACTACCATAACCACTACCATTGAGAACTGAGCTAACATTACATATTTTATATTCGTCAAAATCCATAACTCGGAACATACAAACCACAAATAAGGGATTTATAAACATCAGCGAAAAACCACTGGGAATGGAATCAAAATCACTAGCCGCTAAATTCCACCCTACAACTTCCTACAAATAGAGGTACCAAAACATACCAATTGCGCTAGACTCCAATCGTGTATGAGATGCCCTCCAGTATTGGCCAGCTAATGAAAACCACAATATCCTATATCCTTCGGGGATGAAGACATCCACACTCCAGCTGTTGCACCATTTGAGTATAACGACTAGGGTTCTGACGTTTCCTTCCCATCAACTGTGCTCGATGGATGTGTTCCCCTTTATTCTTTTTCTTAATATAGATTTAAGATCCTCTTTCTCCGACCCGATTTGCCATTTTCACTCATGTTTGCTTGTTCTCAGTTACTGGGTCGGCGTTAATAAAGCTTGCTCTGACTACTATCCTAATTCAAAAATGTCAACACAATAATTCTTCACTCAAAAATAACGCCCAAGATGCACAACCCAACTATTCCGAAAAATCCGATCGGCCTACCAAGTGTTTCCCTCCAAAAATTATTTAACCATATCCTTCCATTAACAATGACACCTTAACAATTAATCCTCTGCAACATTAATGGCCCACATCTAAAAAGCACTTTTCTTTGCTTCTTGTGTCAGGATAGCTTCGTACGTGCTAACTTCCCAGGTCCATGTAATTCCACACGCGTAGTGCGATAGAGAGATATACCTGGCATCCATACGTCTGGATGTTTCCTGGTATCCATACCATAGCCTTTGCCTTAGAACTATTCTTCTTTAAATTCTCATATGTTTTGGGTATTATAGCATGAGGACATGCTAGTGTTTACGTGTGGGATGATTGATAAACTCTATTTTATCATTCTAAATTATGTTAAAAAGTATGGAGTTTATCAACAAACTTAGATCATTTTGGCTTAATTAATCAAGTTTTTTTTCGAATCTTGCTTCCGATAAAGTATGTGTGAAAAAGATGCTTTTTGTGCTTCTAATAATTAATTTCTTAATCTCTTCTATACCATTTGATGTCGTGATCAATTTTATTCAAGTGTTTTAGAGTTTAGGTACATCAATAGCTTCAAAGGATCGAAAACAATGGAGCGAAGAAGCGAATTCGAGAAGCAATTTGGGAATGGATCTTTCTCCGTGTGCGTGAGACGACTCCACATGCCTTATTTAATGAAACACATGCATGCTCATTTTTGGGCCCCAAAAAGCCAGAAAGGCCCCCAAGTATATATTTAAGGAGAAAATGCAAGGGAAAAATGAAGTAGTTTTTAAGTAGTTTTAGTTTTAGTTTTATTATCATATTTTAGTGAATTCTAGATAAAGAAGCTCCAGCTTCTCTCTAGAATTCTTAGGTTTTCTACTTTAATTCTCTTTTATTTTAGCTTTTAATGTTGTTTTAGTTTAGTTTTATTTACTTTTTCTTGTTCTACTATCTTATTTTGATAGAATTTTCTCATTAGTTTTCTTTTGTTTATGTCATTTTAGTTTATGAACCATTGTTGAATTCTCAATTTTCTATTACTGCAATTTGATGTTTTATGATTTATTCATGTTTACTTGAGTTGTTATTATTACTTTCTTGAATTGGATAGTTGTAGTTTTTATTATTCTTGCAATTTATGATACACTCTAGGTGTTTGAAAAAATGCCTACTTTAGTCATGGAGTATATTTTTGTATTCTTGGCTTGGGGTTGAGAAATTATAAAAAATGTCTACTTTAATTAAGTGTCCTTCAGTCATTGATGTCTAATCTTGATTGGTAATTTAGGGTTGTTAATTAATCTTGTTTTCGTTGACGCTAATCTTTTACTAATTCAATTAGTAAGTTGATTAGGATTATGGATTAGGATTAATTATACCTACTTGACTTTTCTTAATGATTAGCATTAGGATTAACTTTATAATTGTCATGTTTGTGGTCAATGATACGGGGGCAGTTTATATAGTGAATTACCCTGACGAATTCGAGTGTAAGGAGTAGCGTAATACCGGACTACTATTCCTCGACGCGAAGCCCGCTTCGATAGTGATCTTTGACTTATCAACCCTAGCCAAAGACTTTTAGCACTTAAATTTAATTCCTTTTACTTGTCGATTGCCTTAATCATTTTTAATTTAATTGCCTTTGATATTTAGTTATTGTTTACTTATTTAATTTTTTGTCATTTAAATTCTCGATTATTACGATCAAACCCTTTTTTCTCCCATAAGCAATAATTGAGCACTCGATTGTGATTCAGAATGGCCCGGGATTAAACTCGGTATTTGATTGAAACTTTGTGACACTTTTACTAAACTTTGAAGTGCATTGAATTTTGGTTTAGAGCTACAACGAAACTTGAACTTTAAAACTTGTGAATTTTTAAACCGGTGTTTAGCGCTCGTCAGGGAGCAGGGAGGCATTACCCGCCCCGTTCTGCCCCGTTGCTATCCCTACATTCAAGAAGCGAGTCATCTTTGGTAACTCGTATGATAAATGGATTTGGTACGAAATGAGGTCCGTGGTAAGCAGGCCAAGATGTTAAATTTCTAAATGGTTTAAACCTAACTTTATATACCCTTCGAATATGGTCCATTTTGTAAACATCATGAACGTAGACTTGCCAATCTAGTCGCTGATTTGCACAACAAGCAAATACATGTCAACACGAAAAGCAATCTAGCTGGAATTCACCACAATCACAGTGTTGTCGACGTAAGTCAACTGCATACTCCAATCTACTAGGCATCTCACGCACTTCAAATATGTCATTCTGCCTGTCAAAATAATTAATTTGGATGTTTTCCTATGCACACTTATTTGCATGTAATTTGGAGGTCATAAGCTATGAAAAAACATGTCCAGCACTAATGCAAGACTCAGCCTTGACTCTTTTCGTAGTGAACAACTTGTTAAGCCAGTAATATGTTGCCTTGATAAGTGTAGTGATTGATAAATTACGCGCCCTTTCAAGACCGAATTGATGCACTCGACTAGATTCGTAGTCATATGACTATCAGTATCAACCATCAAATGCCAAAGCATATTGTTCATGTGGATCCAGTCCAACCAGTTAATGTAAGCCTCACATCATTCGTGTAAATGCTGATAACGCATCTCGTACTCGCGAACTGTCCTTGGATATCCACCGATAAAAAAAAGTACAATTACCAAGCATTAATGACATTCATAATAATGGTAACTGTAACAATAACAAACTTCAATATATTCAAAAATACATATGTTGATGATAAGCTTCTGCAAGTACGGTGCCTTGAACTTCCTCAAGAAGTTGGACTCTATATGCATGATGCAAAATATGTGAAAAGCTCTAGGAGACAATCAAGTTCCATTACTACGAGTAATAGTTGAACTAACGGAGTCATGTCGATCAGAGATAATGCCCACACTATCCCATGTCACCATATATTGTCGCAAGTTACTCAAAAAAAAGTGTCACGCATCAGAAGTCTCTCCCGCTACTATCGCAAATGCAATATGCACAATATCATTGTTACCGTCTTGTGAAATTACAACCAACAGACAACTCTTGTATTTTCCATATAAATAAGTCCCACTACCTGTACTAATAGTTTGCAATTTTTAAATACTCTAATGTAAGGGTAATAACTCCAGAACACTCGATGTAATACCCAGATATCAAGAACCAAGTCATCTCCTGGTACGCACGCATGTTTCAAAATGGATGGCTGATGATGGCTCCTTGTGACACGGCCTCAAACTATATGAGCAAAACTTCAAACGAAGCTTTCCAACCTCCAAAAAAATTTTTCACTGTCTGTCGCTTTGCTAACCATGCTTTGTGATAACTTATGGTGTAATTAAACTATGATTATACTTCTACAATGACTGATTTCACCTTTATAGAGGGGTCAACCTCTACCAACGATTTTATTGCTTCTACAATTATGTTGGAATTCAATTTCGAATAGTCCTAAAAAATAGTGGCTCTAGTACAAGTGTGACTACCATTATATCTCCTAATATTCCAATAGTACTTCCTGTGCATCTGGCTAACCTTAATCAGCCAATCAAAATTTGTGCCGTATTATGTGTATTTGGCATAAAATGTCATTGGTTTTGACTCATATACCCGATAATCAACACCTCTGTGTATGGTATAATCTTTCATCGTCGTAATGACAACCTTCCTGAAACTGAATTCCATTTCCATGGCGAACCAAAGAAAGAGGCTCTACCACAATAACACCACGACATATATATTTAATAAAAAACTATTAAATATATTTTTTAAAATTAAAATCTATCTATAAATTATAAATTAATATTAATCTATCATACAAATATCTTTATACATAACTGCACTCATATATTCAAAAAATTTTGGTACATCCATGTTTTCTAAATCCAATGTGCGCATAAAAGATGACTCCTTAAATGAATGCTGGTTTGTTAGGGCATTTGTCACTTTCGTCACATCTATCTTCATAGTGCCGTTAGCTTGATCTTCGTCTTCACCCAGATCATTGACTTTGTAGTTGCTTTCAAACTTCTCCTCAATATTGCTATTGTAATTTTCTCATTCAATATTTCAGTCAGCTTCAGATTGTTTAAACTTAATATACAGCTTGATGAACGACATCTGAGAGCGAGTTTCAATGTACATTGAAAACATCTCTTACATATTCGCTTCATCGGTTACATATTTAGTTTGAAATTGAACGAACCCACAAAATATTGATATATGATACTTGTATAAAATACATAACACTCTCCTTGATATTTCAGAATCTATATTCTCACAAATAACATTTTTTAGTTCTTTAAACGAGAGTGTAAATGGAATAACAATACCTAATAGATTTTTACATATAAATTTCACTCTTTTAAATGTTTGTAACAAAATCTGATCATAATAATATACTCTTAACATAATTCTATCATTTTTTTTATTTACATTTAAAATATTCAACCTCACTATTATTTTTTCGATAAAAAAAGAGAGCAGAAAGAGAGTTTTTTGAGCTGTTTGACAGAAAAAAAATAAAATTCTGTCAATTAAAATAAGAAAGACGTGTAAAATATATATAACCGAACAATAAAAAATGGTCCGATTTAGTTATTAACATTTCAAGTTTTTTTAATTATATAAATTAAATAGTTTAATTTATATTCCTTCAAAATAAAATGTCCGATTTAATCTTCTAAAATTTTAAAAATTCCCTGCATCAAACAAATCGGATAGTTCAATTTATTTTTATCTTTTGTAATAAAAAAATCGAATGGTCGATTTTCCTCTCCGTTAATTTAAAAAGAAGAGCTTACTCTTCATGCATTCTGCATCAAAAGCAATCACAGGTTTTATTTGCTCTTTGATAATTATTATATTTTACAAGTTCAC
>NC_029786.2:18722564-18722853 GCF_000816755.2 Arachis ipaensis | reverse complement strand
ATATCCAATTTAATTTCAATTGAATTTTTAAATATTTAAATCTTTAATTTTCTCAGGCCAATAACGGGTTTGCTTTCAATTTTTCAAAACCTTGGGTCTATCTGATTGATTTATTTAATTTTGCTTGGGTTGTCTATAAATACGTGAACGAGAGTAAACCCTAACCCTAACCCCCAATAAGGTTTCTACATTAGCACTACGCCGCAGCACAACTCTCTCCTTCGCGAGCTCTTGTTCTTCCGCGGCAATGGCGTACGCAGCTATGAAACCTACGAAAACCGGTTTGGAG
>NC_029786.2:18720076-18722553 GCF_000816755.2 Arachis ipaensis | reverse complement strand
GCATAACAACTCAATTTCTTCCATGAAAATTAAAAAGGTGAATTCGTTGTTGCACTGGCTAATAGCTTTTGGATCTGTTCGCGTTTGTTTTTGCAGTTTGTTCTGACTTGGTTCGTGGTGCGAAGGACAAGCGCCTCAGGGTGAAGGGACCTGTGAGGATGCCAACTAAGGTTCTTCACATCACTACCAGGAAATCCCCCTGTGGTGAAGGTACTTCAATTGTGTTTTGATCCTTCTATTTGATTGGAATTCTGAGTTTCAGTTTCTTTATATAAAGTTTGGTTATAATATACTGTGGTGTTGTACATTGAAGATCTCTGATTTAGTCTTCTCGGATTATTAGTTATAGGATGGAAATTGGTTTTTAAATTTTTATTTTGAGTTGATTTTGATAGAGATTTTTCTGTGTTAACGGAGAAATTGGAATAATTTCCACTCTTTGAAGGAGAATTAGCAAATAGTCAAATACAGATTCTATGTTTTTTTATACGGATGTCAAGTCGTCTTATACCATAGGAGTGTAGACATAGTGGACGAAGATTGATATAGTAAAAAAAGTGAGAATCTAATTACACTGAATTTACAACTTCCATCATGTGCAAGCCTACTACTATCCAAGGTGATTAGAGTCCGTTCTCATTTTGTCGACTCCCATATTTAGAGCAGTCTGATCAACGCAAAATGATGTGTTTTGTGGTCTCCGTCTAGGAGAACACCGGCTATGGAAGTGTGTTCTCATTTTATCGACTCCCTTACCTTAGAGGAGTTTGATCAATGCGAAATGTTCTGTTTTGTGATCTGTCTCGGAGGACACCAGCTATGGAAGTATTTACTGTATTGTAGTAGTGTGGGCTGACTTAAGTGTTTGAATTAACTTTGTTGTTATATTATTGTTGAAAGAGCAGTATCCATTGTTGTCCCTACCTTTGATTTCAGGTACCAACACCTGGGACAGATTCGAACTACGTGTTCACAAGAGGGTCATCGACCTCTACAGTTCCCCTGATGTTGTTAAGCAGATTACTTCAATCACAATCGAGCCTGGTGTTGAGGTTGAGGTCACAATTGCAGATGCTTGATCTCAGTTTTGAAGATTAAAGACATTAATTTTGTTGTGCTTGCTTAGTTATTTATCTTTTTTCTTTAGTTCTTATGGTTTTTGGACATCGGTGAATGAAAAAGTTAAACATCATGCTTCATATGGTTTAGGGTTACATACATGTTGAGTATTTGCTTTCATGTCATAGCATATTGTACTCGTACTTAATCCCCCTTTTTGTTCTTCTACAACAAATTTTTAAGTCTTACTCTTGCAAAAGAAAATGTAATTTATACTCATGAAAGATTTAGGTCTGACAGAATGCACCATTTTGTTGGACACCGTAAATTTATGAGGACTTAGACGACATTTCATTTATTTTTGCGGGCCATTTGAAAAAGAAAAAAAAGAAATCAAGTTCATTTCATTAATGAAAAGAATGAAAAGAGGAAAAAAGGATCAAGATGAAAAATTATGGCTACTTATTTTATTTTCTATTAGAAGTTATGAGTAATTGAAGAGTACAACGTGTGATAGATCATGTGTTCTATTTGTTGGACTATGTGATATATATTTTCCGACTATTTTAGGGATGCTTTTAAGTCATTTTTAGGCTATTTTACCCTGTCAAGTGTTAACCACCAATCTTAAATGTTCAATGCACGTTATTCATAAGAGTGACTATTCTAAGGTTGTCAAATGGGCCACTATATGGGCTGGTCTATTATCTAGCTGAATTTATTTAATTCAAAATTTAAGACTTGTTTAAGTGAGTTTTAAAAAAAAGATTTTTTTCGAGTTATCTTTTTTTAAAAGATCTTATAGAAAAGTAAAAGTAATTTTATGGTTAGGTATTTCATACAAAAAAAATTTTTTTATCTATCAATTATGTTTGAGTATAACGATATAAAAGTACTTTTTTGTTTATTTATTACATAAAAAATATCTTTTTTTAAGGAAAAAATATCTTTTAAAAAAAGATATAAATTATAACTTCTCAAAAAAGATATTTTTTTTATTTTTCTAATATTTTTATTTTTACTACTAGAAATTTGTCAAACATGTTAAAAATTAAAAAAAAAGATTTTTTTATTAAAAAAATCTTTTTTTATCAAAATAATAGCGTCCAAACAAGCACTTAAACAAACCTGATTATGGAATAGAAAATTCATTTATTTACTCGAATTTAGGCCATTTTAACGATCTATTCCCGAGCAGATGTTTCTTTAGCGATGTAGTACATAATCGAGTCATGATGATACTTTACATATTGTGAAATTAAGGGTTGTGCTTGAGAAAGGACTAAAAGCACGGTCTCATAAAGTGCTTTTTCGTCATGATTTGAGAAACGACACACTCATTTGCAATTTCACTGTAATGAGTCCCATCCCAGCTTACATGCTGAGTTTTATCTTTACAAAATGTTTGTTGTTGGATA
>NC_029786.2:18717883-18719913 GCF_000816755.2 Arachis ipaensis | reverse complement strand
TTTTATTTAAGAATATGTTACTAGCCAATAATCTATTATATATATAAGGTAGGGGTGAGCATAGTAGAGAGTATTCAATTACCCATTCGAACCCGAACCGAATTAATTAAATTAGTTCTGGAACCAACGGGTAATCAGGTCCGACCCAAACCAAACTAATGCCTCTCTAATAATTGGTTCGGATAACGGTTTTGGGGTTGCGGAATCTAAACTAACTCGTGAATCCAACATATATTAATTAAATAAAAAAATAAAAATTTAAAAAATATATATGCCTTTTAATGATTTTGAGTTTTTCACCCAGTAACTCTAACACTAGTAGCGATTTTCTCACCCTATGGAGTAAATCCTAGCAGAGCTTTCTCAAACCTCACCTTACCTGTGTTGGAAGCACTTCTTTTCCAAGTGCAGCCACTCCCACTGTATTTAATGTGTTTAGATTTTAATATATTTGGTATTTAACATGTTTGGATTATGTCTACTGATTTTACATGTTTATTGTACTTGAAAATTTTTAAGATAAATTTTTTTTTAATAAATTTCTGTTTTATTGGGTATCCAATTATCCGAACCGAACCAATCTATTCTTAATCGTTTTGGTTTGGTTCGGATACATATACAAAAAAACGTAAATTTGAACCAAACCGAACCAATTATAATTCATTTGGTTTGATTTTAATTTTACCATAATCTCGAACTAACCCGACCTGTGCTCACCCCTAATATAAGGTAGGATTCAAACTCTAGATAGTTATTTAAGGTAGACAAATGAACTGACTATTCGACTAATCTAAGTTGATTAAGTGCATGTAACTTTAATGTTAAATGGACAACAATTTCCACAACAGGCCACAATTGGTTGTTTCAACCCTACATAATATAACTACCCAAAATTAGACAATTTGTACCATTGGATTGGATACAGTTGTAACTTTTTTAGTGACTATAGATTAAATATATGAATTATTTAGGAAATATAATTTTGTTGCAATCATAGAAAATCTAACCATATTTAGAATTAGGGGCGGAGCTACATACTCAGCAAGGGGGTGATGGCCCCTCTAATTTTAATTTTTTATATGTAAATCTACTTAATATACTAAAATTGGATTTTTTCCCAACTAATGAAAGTGAGGTGTCGATTCTTCATGAATCCATTTTTATAATTCTAATTCTTATTTATTATCCAACAACAACAACAACAACAACAACAACAACAACAACAACAACAACAACAACAACAATAATAATAATAATAATAATAACTTGAAAAATCCGTATATAAACTATTTCAATTACCTGTGTATTATTATTAAAATTCTATATGTTCCTAAATATAAGTCGTGAAAAACACGACATGGCACGGGCTATTAGTGTAGAGTTGCTTAGGTTTGTTTAGGAAGATATAATAGAATTTATATTTCTAAATTTTAAGACATATATTTCTATTTCAATCTGTGTATATCAGGTATAATATTCTTATTCATTGTCTGGAATTTCTTTGATTATGATAGAAGATAATGATTCTATTCATATTATGAAAAATTATATAATTTTAACAAAATTAATGTATGATGTGTAATTACTGTATATAATAAAAAATTACCTTAATAATAAATAATTTACATATTTATTTTTGTTTTACTAAAGTCTATATATAGTATTTTTCTGTGGTACATTAATCTAAATTTGAGAATCAACTCATAATTTTATATTTATTATTTTTCTTTTACTACTTCATAGAATAAGAATGTATTCTTCGTTTTTCATCGAAGTTGATCTTTTTAAGGTACAATTTATAATTTTCATACACTATTAGTGTAAAATAGTTTTACATAAATATTCAATAACGTAATATCATATCATAAAAAATAACTATCTTTTATATTGATTGTATTCACCTAAATGATAATTCAAAAAAATAGGCATAATTAAATAATTATATAAAATATTTTATACTATCAAATAATTAAAATTAGACTCTAATTTGTATCTAAAAATATAAGATAAAATTATATATTAAATTAAGT
>NC_029786.2:18705729-18717556 GCF_000816755.2 Arachis ipaensis | reverse complement strand
CATAAAATCAATTATACTAATTATTTGTATCAACTAACTGATTTGATTAATTCTTAAAAATATTTTTATTTAATTTATTTTATTTATTTAAATACATGAATTATAACTGATTAGTTATTTAATGTTATTACGATAAATATCAAATTCTATTCTGAATATAAAAATATAAAATTTTATTCCTTCCATTTTTATTTTACCGCTATAAAAGACCATATATGCTAGAAGAAAATATCATTCATTTACCAATTACTCTTTCATTAGGTAGCTTTTACAACAATTCTTTTTCTTCTTATGAGGCGTCGTCGCAAGAAGGCAACTATCGTGGACACAAACCACCACACACTCTTCAACTTCCGTGCTCATCATTCAGAGCAATATATGATATATTATCCATGAAGCATTTATAGACCATGGTGTTATCATGTATGCATAAATAAAAAAAATTCCGTAATTAAGCTTAAGTTATTTACCTGTTTGTGTGGTATATTATAGTGTGAAATTATTTTCAATTTGTGTTGTGCAATGATATTATGGTTTAATTTAAGCTTTTATTTTAGAACTGTGTTATGATTTTATCTCATCATTCTCTCTTAGACATCGAGTTGATGTATTTTTATTTATTATTATTGAAACGGATGTGATATAAAATTTGTAAAAAAAAAAAAAATAAAACTCTCACACTCAATTTATTTTATTGTAGTCTTTTATCTCTTATATTTCTTTTTATTTTCTTCTTATTCATTTTATTTTCTTTTTAAATATCATATAATTTATTATAATTTATACCAATTAATTATAAAATCGTATCAATGAATTTAATATTAAAGTTAATTTGGCTTTTTATTTAGAGTGTTTTTCGATTTTTTTAGTCTAATCAACCAAACTATTCAATTATAAATAGTCACTTCTATCTTATTTTATATTATTAACTAATTAAAAATACTAAAATTTAATAATACAATTCTATTTTATATTTTTATATTTAGTTCGATCCATCTAAACTATATAATAATCATTTTAATTTTTCTATTTTATAATGTAATACTACATACATTAATAGTAAAATAACATAGTAAATTTTCATATTTTAAACTTTTAAATCAATACAAATCATTGTAAATAATACTTATTTATGGCATAAATAAAGAAATATAGAATCTTAAGTTTTGCATATAAAAATTTAGAAATATGTTATATGTACAAATGTAATTGCATAGTATTATTTTTTTTAATGGTGTAGACCAACAACTCTAATTTTATTTCAGGTCAAATTTAAAAAAAAGTTGTAATTTTAAAGGTAGTCAGAAAAAAATAACAAAATTAATCAAAAAAATAATCAACTTATATTATTCTATTAATTTATTTAATATATTAAATTATTTTTATTTATATTAAGATTAATTTTAAATATTTTAAATAAAAATTATAATTAATTATAATTTGCATCTTAAATTATGTTGAGTACATGATATTCTATTGTGCTGCTAAAAGTAAAAATGAGATAACAAATATAATTTTATCTCTTAATTCAGTATATTTATTTATATTTTATACTTTTTTTACGATTAATTTCGTACGATTTTCGTATATTAAATAAAAATACCTGTTATAATAACAAAAAATAAAATAAAATTTCAATCAATAATTTTATATTCTTTACTTTTTTTTTTCAGTTTTATTTTGGATTTTAATTTATTACTAAAAGTAGTGAAATCCTATTCATACTGAAATAAAGTTGCAAAAAGGTCCATAGGGTAGAATAAGTAAAATAATGTGATACCCACATTACAACATCCAAATGAAACAACCTAGGATCCAAAATATTTATCTTTCTCTTTCTCGCCATCTATTATATTATCGATTCTATTATATAAAAATCGATTTTTAAATTTAACGATAGAGTCAACGTAGCATGTTTCTGAGAGTCTTTCTTAATTTATTTTGTTTAACTCATTAAATACAATTCATTATGATGCATTAATTATATCAACTAATTGATTTGATTAGATAGTTAAGTATCACACAATTTAAAATTATGTATATTAATTTGATTTTTATGATATATAAATTTAAGGAATAAATTAAAATAATATAATTGATTACTTATTTAATTTGAATACAACAAATACAAAATTAATTTAGTCAAAAATTTATTATTTTCTAATTCTATACATAAAAATGACAAAATAAAATTATAAAAATATTTTTTTATCATTTTTGCTATTTTAATTTTATTTTTTTTTTGCTTTTTTTATGTGTAATTTTATTTTACATTAACTTTGTGTATTTAATAACAAAATATACTCATATTAATTCTATCATACAATAATATATTTTTCTCCTATGTTAATCAAAGAATTTCAATAGTTATCAATTACATCTAATAGAATGACTGAGAAGTAAGAACTACGATAAGTTAAACCCATGTTCAAAATGCTGAAACGAAGGAAAGAAAACAGTTGATATATGATTAGAGAAAAATATATAATATGAGAAATATACTAAATCTGGATTTTTCCTCCAACTAATAAAAGTGAGGTGTCAATTCCTCATGAATTCATTTTTCCTCTAAAATGAAATCACTATTTTCTCATCTAAATTTATTTCAGAAAATATCTTTATTATAATTATATTACAATTAACATTTAACGAATAATGTATGATTATACTAATTTAGAAAAATATCTTTAGCCCCCCTCTAATATTTCATCTAGCTCCGCCCCTATATTAGAATACTATGCAATAAGGTTTTATCCAAGGGTTTGAAAATCGGACCGGACCGGCCAGTCGAACCGGTTCAACCGAAAACCGGCGATGGAAGTGGTCTGATCCTCTCCCTAAAACCGCTGGAAGAAAAACCATTGAAAAACCGTCGAATCGGCCAAGAACTGGCTGGTTGGGCCGGACCGATAACCGGCCGGTTCAGATAAAGCGACGCCGTTTTGTTGATTAAAAAAAAAAAAACTGAAGCAGGCCCAAGTCTTCGTGAGCCAACCCCCCTTCTTCCCCAATCATTCGTGAATCGTCCTAATCCTGGAGAACTCTCAAGCCAAGGGAAATCCTAGCCCTTCATCGCTGCTGCCGTTCCCAGGTCCAGAGCACCGCCGTCGTCCCCAGGTCGTTAGCGCCGCTGCTTCTTCCTCTCCTCCGTGTCCGAAACCCAGTAGCACGGCACGTCGTCTTCATCTTCGCATGCTTCTCGACACGGAATCCAGGTTAGTGGCTTCTCGTTTTCATCTTCACTGATTATTCGGTCTTCTTCTTGGTTTGAACTTTGAAGTTCTGAAATTGTTGTTCTTTGGTCTTCTTCTTCGGTCTTCTTCTTCCATTTTTATTCCATTTTTAGTGTGACTGTTTTCAATTTTTGATCTTCTTCTTCTTCTTTACTGATGGCTCATTCCCTCTATTAGTTTGTTACTCTGTTTTAGTGTGACTGTTTTCTAATTGCTCAATGGCTCGATTACTCTGTTAGTTTACTGATGGCTCTGTTAGTTTGTTACTCTGGTTTACTAGTTGCTGATGACTCCTAATTTTTTTTGTTCAAATTTGCTAATGGATTTGTTTTGTAGTTGCTGGTTTTGCTGGGTGAAGATTTAGTGTTTTGGAATGTTTCATATTGTGCTAAATGCTTAATGGTGTAGGCAGATTTTAGTGTTTTGTAGTTGTTGGTTTTGCTGGTTTTGGAATGTTGAATGCTGGTTTTGTTGAAATGTTTTGGCCACTAGAGCTTCTTTGATCAACTTCGGCTGAGAATATGCTATACACAGGTCTATGATCAGAGAATCATGACTCCCCACGAACATAAGATAATTGGTGAAGGCCTCTCCCATGCCATAAGATTCTATCACACCTTGAGAAAAAAAACATGCATTATTTTGATTGTTTTGTATTTCCATTAACCACTTCTCTGATTGATACAGGTGATGGTGGTAAGAACTAAGAACACTACCATGCTGGAATTCTCTTTTGTTTTGAATGTCTTCCATCTCCTGCATACCTGCCTGAGTTGTTTGAATACTTGTAAGTGGGAGGGAAGTATATTTTCCCTTACTCGACCTTGCCTCTGCTCTATTCGCAGCTGAAAGCAAAAGATATCAAATGGTGAGTAAGGTAAGACTTGAGAAAGGAGCAAAAGGAAAAAGAAAGCAACATACTTGGTCATTCTCTAACAAGTCCTTCCAGTTATGCATCTCAACAAGAGCTTTCGCCGCACGATAAGAAAGGGCTACCGATAATTTAAATTTCCCAGCCAAATTATTCAGCTACACAAGTTAAACCAAAAGTTAAATTTAGATTCAGAATTCCAAAGACTAATGATAGATATCATAGAGGTGAAGAGCTTACTCATGTTCCAGAATTGTCTGAGATGAATACTGGTCACTGGTGCCTTGGACAAGGGGAAACCTTGTCTTTCTCAGAAAAAAAAAAAGAAACTCACAAGAACATCTTGAGGTTTTGATGATTGATAAATTTTTATGTTGACATTTAATATTTGATATTTCTTTATACTATTTAACTTGAGTTTGTATATTAATAAGATTATAAGAATTTGATTGATGACATTTAATGTAGTTTTTTAAATTTGAAAATTATTTTAATATTTATATTATACTATAATTATATTTTAGGATGTTTATTTATAATTTATTTATTATTTTATTTTAAAATAAATTTTTCGGTTGAACCATCAGTTAGACCAATTGGACCAATAAACTAGTGAACCAGTAGTTAGAGCGGTTTGATGACGGGTCCGATTTTTCGAACCTTGGTTTTATCTTTTAATAGATCATGCATGATGATTAACTTATACAATATTTTTAGAGTAACATAATATATAAGATAACAATATAAAAAAAATCTCTTTTTTCGATAGATCAGAATAAATGTTAATTAGGCAAGTATATATAACTAATACAGTTGAATGATTCTTTTTCTTTATATGGTCATCGCATATCCCAAAATAAAAGTTCATATTGGAATTTTATTTTAGACACAAACTATTCAAGGAGATAATACCTTCTAATATGTTATTTTTAAGTAGTACTTTGAAAATTTGGAAAAGTTCTAAGTACTAAAAACATGTTATTCAATAAGGTCCTCGCCTCCTCAAGTTTTTAAAAGTTCCTCGATATCCATAATTTCTATACTATTTTGTTGGACCTTTAATAACCTAAAAAAAAAAAAAAACAAATACATAGTATGTATTATTTTATGGTAAATTGGCAATGTCGTTTCAATTTAAAGGAATAATTTTTTTTTATTGTATTTTAAATACATTCTTCATCCCATATGCTTCCATTCATCACAATGTTAGAGTACTACAGCATAACAACAAAAAAAAGCGTTTCTTTGTCAATATTATAAAATTCAGCAAAATATTAAATAACTAAGTGATAATAAATAAATAAATTAATTGAGAATAAAAATGATTAGAAATTTAATATTTATAATTTGTAGAAATAAAAATATTTATGATGCAAATTAAAACGTCTATTTTAAAGGTTTTGACCTAAAATTGGGCCTTACCGGGCCCAACCCCCCTCTCCATATATATAGCCATACTTAACGACCACCATTCTCCCCATTCAGTGAGAGAAAGCCGAGAATGAGAGAAGAGACAAAAGATGGATGAAACCCTAGCTTCCTTCAACTTCAATTGTCCATAACTTTTGCTATGGAACTCCGATCGCCTCACCGTTTGCAGCCACGTGAAGCTTGTCTCCTCCTCTTCAATTCTATCTGATTAGTTTGGTGAGTAAATCGAAATCTTAGCCTAGTTTCTTATTCAAAGCTGAAATCAGGTTTTTGGTATGGGTATTGAGGATTTTGGTGATTTTGATATTATAGGGGTTCTCTAACTTATGTTCTTGGTGGTATTCATTACTAATTTTAGTGGATAAAGGTAAGGAATCATTTTTTTTTCTCTTGGTTCATCAATTTATGAAAATCCTAGTTTTTAATATTGTATCAAATTGTATAATATGATGTTAGATTGAGTGATTGGGAGCTTGGCTTGGTAGAATCTTGGAAGGGAGAGGCTCGGAAGCTTGGAATTGCAATATTAAGGTACGGTTGGTAGTTTCGAGTAGACATTATGTAAGGTTATGTGAAACCTAGGTTAATTGCCCCAATGATAAGTTGAATAGAATTGATTATTGATATGCTTGAATAATGGTTAGTGTGAGTGTTGTGTTGGTTGATATGTTTTGGTATGAAATTAAGAATGAAAATAGTGAGTTTTGGATGAATTGAGAAATATTAAGTGTTGTTGTTGCAATTGGATATTGTAATATATGTTCATATGATTGAAATTGTGTTAAAATAGAATGTGGTTGATTTTATAGTGGAAATGGGTTAAAAAAGTTAGAAGTGGATTAATTTAAGGTTGGAATGGTTGAAGATTGATGAATGAGTGTTTAGGAAGTGTAGATATGGTTTGGAAAGATTTAGAATTGAATTGAATTAAGAATTTATGAAATTGATGGATTATGAGAATTTAGTAAAAACAGATTTTTAGCCAACTTCGACAGGTCATAACTTGGTGCTCGGAGTTAGGATTTGGATGATAATTATCTTAAATAAAAGCTAGTGAAAAGATCTTTAAAACCATCTAAGAATGAAAGAAAATAGAATTTTGTAGAGAAAGTGATGAAAGTTTGAAATTGGATATAAAAAACTGAATTCTGCAAAAGTTGCAGAAAATTGAGGTCATGTGTACGCATGAGGGGCGAAACAGAAGTGAAATGATTTCGTGCAAGCTTCATGTGCACACACAAAAATGAAGTTGCACGTACGGACGAGGCATGTATACGCACAACTGTCCTGTTTTTCAAAAATGATGATTTTTAATTATTTTTGCCTATTCAAACGCTGTTTTACTTCTGTAACCCCTATTTGAGAGTGAGTTGAGATGATTGAATGAGGAGAATGTGTTGAGATGATTAAATGATGAGATTGAGTTGAGATGACTGAATGATGAGATTCAGTTAATTCGAGAGGACAATGAGAATAAGTTGATATGATTGGATGAAGAGATCGAGTTTGATTGATATTTGAGCATCTGGGGTAAGATGCAAGGATTGTGATTTTGTCCCGCTTGCTCCCGGATGGTATTTGAGCTTCCAGTGTAGATGCAAGGATTGTGATTTTATCCCGCTTGCTCCTGGTTGGTATTTGAACTTCTGGGGTAGAAGCAAGGATTGTGGTTTTGTCCCGCTTGCTCCCAGTTAGTATTTGAGCTTCCCGGGTACATGCAAGGATTGAAAGGATTGTGGTTTTGTCCCGCTTACTCCGGGTTGGTATTTAAGCTTCTTAGATAGATGCAAGGATGGTGGTTTTGTCTCGCTTGCTCCAAGATGAAATTGAGACTGTTGACCCTCCATCGCAAGATGTGGCCGGGTATTTAGACCTTTCTAGATGATTTCCCCATAGATATATAATGGATGAATATGAGTTTGAGTTTAAGGATGCACACACTGAGGGACTATCAGGGGTTCGCTATCGAACACGTCGGGTTTTGTCTTATAACCGACGGATGAACTTGTTGGCTATAGGGCAGACATGCATAATTTGCATTTGTGTATATTGTTTGGGTGTGCATATTGTTTTTGGCTTGCCTTCTTGATTAATTGTATCTATATGCTAATTGATCTATTTATTTTATCTGTTCTCTCTATTTGTGTATTCTTTGTATTGTCTTGTATGTGTCTGCACAACTGAGAGATCCCTTATGCTAGCGGTGATGACGCTGAGGGTTGTCATTGATGAGATGTGGTGATTAAGGTTTATGGATAAACCGAGAATAAATTGATAACATTGAGAATAAGTTTTGATATTGAATTATTGAGGTTGAAAAACTATGATATTGAGAGAGATGGTGACTCGTATCGGGGAGAATTGAGATTTAGAGATCACTAATATATTTGAGATTTAGTTTATTACCTTGTTCAGATTAGAAGGAACCCTAGGCTTGAACCTTGAATTATTGGAGATTAGGATTACATAGTGGGTTTATGTAGTTTTACATAGTTTCCATTTGGAATTATTGCCCTGCTAGGAACCCAAGGGTTGGGAGTTCTCACCCGTTTCGAGAATTTCTGTTTTTCAAATGCAGGTCTCGACGCTTCACTGTGAGCGGGAGGTCTATCTGGAAGGAAGCGAAGATGACTTATTATTCTATTTTGATTTTAGAATATCTCCTTCTATTTAAAAACTTATATGATATAATTACTTTAAAGTCTTGCCTTTAGAGGCTTATGATGTATTTTGGAGAGATAACTTATGTTATCCAAACTGTTTTATTGTTATTTCTCTAGCCGGCTTAATCTTCGCGGGTCAAGATTAGTAGGTATATATATATATATACTCTTATTCTTCCTTCGAGCTTTGATTATCTACCTTTTTTCGACGCGCTTATGTATCTAATCGAGTGTGAACAATTGGCGAATTGTCTCTTCCTCGAATTTTAAATTCTTTCACAGGCTTCTAGTATAATATCTCTTTCTATACATAAGTATTTATATCACAGCCTTGTGTCGTAGTACCAAACCATAATTGAATTATGACTTAAGCATAAGGTAATGAATGGTAGGGTGTTTGATTCCTGAACATCCTGCTTATCTTTTTCTATTGATTTATATGTGAATTTGTTGAATTTTTATGAGTTTTAGGTGATTCAAGCCCCCTATGTATGCTACTTTGAGCTATTGTTGCTTTTTGTTGTTTTCAAGTAGTATTCAGATGAAAAGACTTGGCAAAATTCATGAAGAAGCAAAGAAGGAGTTATGCGTACGCATTTATTGTGTGTACGCACAACTGGCGTGATTAGAGGACTCATGCGTATGCATCTACTACGCGTACGCATGACTGCACAAGCTAAACAAGCCTAATTCCATTCTGTTGTGTTGGCGTTAAATGCAGCGACTCTGCGTTTAGTGCCGAGAGCCTCGTAGTTCGTGCAGACTTCACTGCCAAGTTGGCACTAAATGCCAGCAACACGACGTTTAGCGCCGAGAGCACTAATGAGAGTGGTCCCCACATCCTTAACAAATCAACACGGAAAGCTTATAGATTTGAATTTGAAATCAAATAACAATAGAAAATATACATTTAGGTTTTAATTTAAGTTTTAAAAGCAATTTTAATTAGGACTATAAAAGGGGAAAAGATTTTTCCTGTGGGCTCTTTCTTCTCTTCTTCCTCATTCCGTATTTTTACACTTTTTACAACTCTAGGTTTTTCTCTGAGCTATGAGCAACTCTAGGTTTTACACTTTTTACGTTATTATTTTACTTTTTATTTATTTATTTCAAAAATTTTTAGTTAATTTTCCTTAATTTTATTTTACAAATTTTTGCACCCTTATTTCTTTTAATTTAGTTTATTTTAATTTATTTCTTTTATCTAGTTACCTTACTGGGAATTCTCTTCATTCTAACATTGAAAATTTCAATTTTCTTGTTTTTTGTGTGTTTATGCAAAGAAATAGAGACAAAAAATCTCTTCTTAACATTGATTCTGAGATTGAAAGGACTGTTTGGCGACAGAAAAAAACATCTTAGAGATCAAGAAGGTCTTAAGGAAGATTCTGAAGAGGAGACTGAAGAATTCACTATGGAGCCTAATAACAACAATATTGTTATTCCTAATACTCCCAATGCTCCTGAGCAACCTAGGAGGACTCTTGGTTCTTACATTACCCCAAATCCTTCTTTCTATGGCAGTAGCATTGTGATACCACTTGTAAATGCTAACAACTTTGAGTTGAAGCCTCAACTCATTACTTTGTTGAAACAAAATTGTCAGTTTCATGGATTATCGCAGGAAGATCCAAACTTGTTCATCTCTAATTTTCTGTAAATCTATGATACGGTCAAGACCAATGGAGTTCATCCTGACGTTTATAGGTTGTTATTTTTTCCGTTTGCTGTACGGGACCGAGTCAAGCAGTGGCTTGAGGCACAACCCAAGGAGAGTCTAGACACCTAAGATAATGTGGTCAGCAGATTCTTGACTAAATTCTTTTTACCTCAGAGGCTGACCAAGTTGAGAACTGATGTCCAGACGTTTAGACAACAAGAGGGTGAACTTCTCTATGAAGCTTGGGAGAGGTATAAGACTATGCTTAGAAAATGCCCTCCGGATATATTTACAGACTGGGTACAATTACAGATTTTCTACGATGGGATTACTCAGGCTTCAAGGACTTCTTTAGATAATTCTGCAGGAGGATCTTTGCACATGAAAAAGACCACTGAAAAAGCCTTGGAGTTGATTGAGATGGTTGCCAATAATCAATACTTGTACTCTTCTGAGAGGACCATGAGGAAATGATTCATGGAATTAGATGCTATTGATGCTATTCTTGCTCAGAATAAAACCATGTCTCAACAAATAAATGCCATCACTAAACACTTAGGAGGAATGCAAGTTTCAGTTGTTACTACCCAAGAGGCTCCTTATGACATGAGTGGTGGAATTCCTCAAGGTGAGAATTTGGATTATGGTCAATTCTCCCTTTGAGCAGGTTAATTACATAGGAAATTCTTCCAAACCCCCAACAATGATCCGTTTTCTAAGACATACAATTTGGGATGAATGAATCACCTAAATTTTAGATGGAAAAATCAACCATAGAGGCAACATAATTTTAATAATAACAATGCCCATCAGAGCAATATCAATCAGAACAATTTCAATCGCCAATTCCAGTCTTCTCAATAATATAATCCGCCCCTAATTTCTCAGAAATGCATTGACTTGGAAGCGGAACTAGCAGAACTCTCCAAGAACACTAATAGTTTCATGCAAGAAACTCGAGCTTCAATTAGAAACTTGGAGGTTCAGATGGGTCAGTTGAGCAAGCAAGTTGCTAAGAAGCCCCCTAATACCTTTCCCAGTGATACAGTTCCTAACCCAAAGGAAGAGTGCAAGGCCATACATCTGAGAAGTGGTAAGGTAGTGAGTGCAGAGACACAGGTTAATGAAGAGCATGTTGAAAAAGTGGCTCTGGAGGAGATCAAAGCTCATGAAGAGCACAGCCCTGTCAGACATCCTGACAACCCCTTTTTGGTTGATGTTGAGCAATACAAGGTGAAATCTCCAATACCGGAGTACAAGGCAAAAATTTCTTATCCTCAGAGGCTTCAGAAAGCATCCAAAGACAAGCAATTTTTGAAATTTTTGGAGGTCTTCAGAAAATTGCATATCAACATTCCTTTTGCAGAGGCTTTGGAGCAAATGCCTCTCTATGCTAAATTTATGAAGGAGTTGTTGACAAATAAGAGGAATTAGAAGGAGAGTGAGACCGTGGTGCTTACTAAGAAAGATCCGGAGAGCTTTTTGATTCCTTGCACCATTGGTGATGTCACTATTTAGAGAGCCTT
Organism: Arachis ipaensis; assembly: GCF_000816755.2. Taxonomy (NCBI): domain Eukaryota; kingdom Viridiplantae; phylum Streptophyta; class Magnoliopsida; order Fabales; family Fabaceae; genus Arachis; species Arachis ipaensis. Next base: position 18,706,172 of record NC_029786.2, on the reverse strand, counting down.
ATGTGATCTTGGAGCAAGCATCAACCTCATGCCACTTTTCTTGATGAGAAAGTTTTCAAATTGATGAGGTAAAATCCACTAGAATTTCTCTTCAACTTGCTGATCGTTCAATTAAATTTTCACTAGGAGTTGTTGAGGATTTGCTAGTGAAAGTGGAAACCTTTATCTTTCTCGCTGATTTTGTGATTTTAGATATAGAGGAAGACGTTAATGCTTCCATTATTCTGGGAAGACCTTTTCTGGCCACTGGGAGAGCCCTTATTGATGTGCAAAAGGCGAGTTAACTTCCAGAGTCCAAGATGAAAAAATTATTCTTAATGTATTTGAGGCTTTTCAACACCCTAATAATTCTGAGGGGTGCATGAAAATTGATGCAATTGAGCCTTTAATTCAAAAGATCTTAGAAGTGGAAGAATTTGAGAGTATTTTGGAGCCCCTTTAGT
>NC_029786.2:18653856-18705709 GCF_000816755.2 Arachis ipaensis | reverse complement strand
GCACGCAGAAAATCTAATTTGTAACTAAAACAAGTAGTGTGCATATTTTTATATTATAGGCTGCCTTAAGATACCATGAATTGTGTCTGAGTTGTAACAAACTAACTCTCGTTCAATAAAAAGCCTAAATGCCTAAATATGCTACAATAATACTACACCTATACTATACTATATATCTCAAGTTCCGAGACCACCAAACATGAATGTAATGTATTGATGATTCACTACCACTAAAAAAGGAAACCAACGTGCTCAAGGAGGATCAAGGACCGCCAAAGCTTGAATTAAAACCCTTGCTTCTCTCTCTATAGTATAATTTTATAGGTGAATATGATTTCTATCCAGTGATCATTAGCTCCTCTCTGAGCAATTGTGAGGAAGAGGCGCTGATCCATGTTCTAAGGGATTACAAGACGGCTCTTGGTTGGACTATCAGTGATTTAAAGGGGATAAGCCTGGCTATGTGTATGCACAAGATCTTAGGGGATGATGCTAAACCGGTAGTGCAACCACGGAAACAGCTTAATCTAACTATGAAAAAAGTGGTCCAAAAAGAGGTTATGAAGCTATGGGAAGCCGAGATTATTTATCCTATTTCTGATAGCCCTTGAGTAAGTCTCATTCAGGTTGTTCCCAAGAAGGAAGGCATGACAGTGCTCAAGAATGAGAAGAATGAACTGATTTCTACAAGAACCGTCACCGGGTGGCGTATGTGCATTAACTATAGGAGGTTCAACTGTGGGGGATTGACTTCATGGGACCATTTCCTCCCTCCTACTCAAATAACTACATTTTGGTGGCAGTTGATTATGTGTCCAAGTGGGTAGAAGCAGTGGCTTTACCCACTAATGATGTCAAGGTGGTGATGAGTTTTTTTCATAGATATATTTTTAGCTGGTTTGGTGTCCCAAGGACACTCATATGTGATGGGGGTAGTCATTTCTACAACAAATAGCTGGACTCTCTTCTGTAGAAATATGGAGTCCGTTATAAGGTAGCTATCCCCTATTACTCTCAGATAAGTGGACAAGTTGAGGTCTCTAATAGAAAACTCAAAAGGATTCTGGAAAGGACCGTGGCAATTCTAGGAAGAATTGGGCTAGGAAGCTTGATGATGCTCTCTGGGCATACCGGACGGCATTCAAGACTCCTATCGGCATATCCTAATATCAGCTGGTCTACGACAAAGTATGTCACTTGCCAGTAGAGTTGGAGCACAGGGCTTACTGTGCTACAAAGTTCATGAACTTTATGCCAAAACTACAGGAAAGAAGAGACTCCTCCAACTCAATGAGCTTGATAATTTTTGGATGACATCATATGAGAATGCCAAGCTCTATATAGAGAAGACTAAGGTGTGACATGATAGAAAGATAGCCACAAGAACATTTGGGCCAGAATACAGAGTGCTTCTTTTTAACTCAAGGCTCAAGTTATTTTTTGGAAAGCTAAAATCCCAATGGTCTGGACCTTTTCTGGTCACCAGAGTATCTCCCTATGGTCATGTGAAAATACAGGAAGAAGACTCAGATAGAAAGTTCACTGTCAATAGCCAGAAACTAAAATACTACCTGGGTGGCGAGATTGATCACCAGAAGACCGCTCATCTGCTGACTTAGCAGAGCTAACTGTCAAGCTAGTAACGTTAAAGAAGCGCTTGTTGGGAGGCAACCCAACCTATAGTATCCTTTGATTTTCTGTTCATTTTTGTTTTATTTATATTCTGTTGGTTGTTATTCATTTTTTTTACTTTCACCTTTTATTGGGTCATGTAAAGTGTTTAAAATAGGAGTTTAGACCACCCTGGGAAGAGTTCAATTCGGGTGCCTTGACGCTAAACGCCGCGACTGGGCATTTAGCACAGATAGGCATGCAATTCAAGTAGAAGCCACTGGAGGGGTGGCGCTAAATGCAGCGACATGGTGTTTAGCGCCTGGAGGCACGTAATTCGAGGAAACTTACTGCCACACCGGCATCTAGCGCTTGGGGTGTGAATTTAAGGAATTGCATTTGGGAAGGTTGGCGTCTAGCGCAGCCCCTGGGGGTTTAGCGCAGGGGTCGAAAAAAATGTAACCCTAAGTGGGTGTCCAGCTCCAGCTACCTGGTGTCTAGCGCCGAGAGGGGGTTCACATCGCAATTTAACTCGGGAGGCTGGGCACTAAACGCCACGTCACTGGTGTTTAGTGCCGGGAACGATGCAGAGACCTATGCTTGAAGGAATTCAAATTTTGAATTAAGAACTTGTGGGGACCACCCCTGATCCTCTGCAACTCAATCCCATTAACCCCCCTTTCCCTCTAATCACATCTCCCATCCCAGATTCCTTCCCCCTTCCCCATGCTACCTATCCCACCCTCCCATTCAACCCCACTTCAATTCCCCCACTCCCTTCTTGGTACCCCCTTCCCNCTCTATCTCTCCTGTAACACTCTATCACCCTAAACCTTACCTCTACCCATAAAGTAAAGAATAACAAAGTGCCACGACAGTTCTAAGGCTCATACCATACAATATATAGAAAGAAGTAGTAATACTAGAAGCCCGATGAAGGAATAAAAGCTCAAAGTCGCATAAAGCGAAATTTCAAAATGCGAGGCGATCACCCACGATAACTAAATGCGTAGGCAAGATAAGAACAAGACATATAAATATAAAACATTGCATTAAAGCCCCAATATACAAGGTAGTAGCTAATAAATAAACAAAGTAAAAATATATATAATATACAAAAGAAACCAGTCACAGCCTGCGGAGTCTAGGCTGACTAGTCAAGAAATACATCAGAGTTTTAAAAAAAGTTTACTCCTATCTCTCGAAGTTTTAAACAGAAGCCTCTAAGGCAATAAAGTTATACTTATACAAAAGATGAGAGAATAACTACAACAAAAGTAAAACAGAAACAAAATAAAGTGAAGCCATCCTCTGCTCTGTCACAAATCTGCAACTCACATAGGTGGGTTGCGACCTGCATCTGAAAAATAACAACAATATATGGTATGAGAACCGGAGATTCTCAGTATAGTAACAGTGCCCAATATGTAAGATATAAGGTTTCGGGATGCCAAAAGCAATCCTAGAACTTCACATCGATATAGATATTCAAGCTTAATAAAATATAACATATAAACCATAAATAGGGTACTCTAACTTAAGAGATTTCTAACTATCACTAAAATCACCCCTGTCCCACAACCTTCACCAACCTATCCTCCATGCGATCCCATTGCCACCGCCTACCTAACCTCCTCAATTCCATAAGAAAACACAAGTAATATTCATATATTCACTTGTCGGTCTATAACTGCCAACCCAACACATCCTTTTAGATGTAGCTTTTCTTCCGCGTCCGAGGATATAGTGCCTGGCACACTTTTGTTCTGAGGATATAGTGTCTGGTGCACTCTTGCAGTAGAAAAGGTTATCAATCATAATTCAACCCAGGAATATAGTATCCTACACACTATCGTTCCAAGGATATAGTGCCTGGCACACTTTCATTCCATATCCAACAAGTCCACCGTCTTCTCATCTCAATCCATTCTCAACTCTCAAGTCTCATTATTTCAGGGATATAGTTGGTGCACGAAAATGAAACTCGCACAACTGAACCGGCAAGTGCACCGGGTCGTCCAAGTAATGCCTCAGGTGAGTGAGGGTCGAATCCCACGAGGATTGTTAGATTGAGCAAGCTGTAGTTATCGAGCAGATCTTAGTCAGGCGAATAGAAAGTTGATTATTGTTATTGAAGGCACATAAAGAAAACAATAATGAAAGCAATAAAGAATTGATGTAAAAACAATAGTGAGAAAGCAATTAAGGCCTCGGAGATGCTTGTTCTTCCGGATTGATATTTCTTACTGACTACTTTAACAATGAGTGATTCATTCAATGGCAAGGTTGTAAGTGATTAAGCCAGGGGTAGTGGTCATTAATCTCCTCTGATCCAAACCAAATTCCTGAACAGGTCAGTCAATCTAGACGAGGATGAACCTCACGCAATTCAATCTCTAATGATCCTACTCAAAACGCCACAAACAAGGTTAGATCTTCTAGATCAAAGAATGAAGCTCTATGATTCTAGCCTTGATGCCACAGGGGCCTCAATTACCCATGACTAACGAGATTTCATGTCACGTATCCCAATTAGCCCAAATAACTTGTTGGAACCTGTGATGTACTCTCAAGCTATAGCTCAATACTATCCGGGTCAGGACTCGTAAAGAACTCATGTAGAATAAGGGGTCATACTCTCGTTCCACCCCAGATTCATAAAGATAAAGAACGACAATACATCATAGAATGGAATCAAACATGTATTAGAGTAGAAAAGTAATGATATTAATCCATAGGAATGAGCAGAGCTCCTGTCCTTAGCCTAAGAGTTTTAGCCATTCATATTTTATAGAAATAAAGTGTGATAAGTTCTGAGAGGCTGAAGATCCTAAACATGGGTGATCTTCACCTATATATACTAATCTAATGATTAAAAATTACAAAAATGAAATAAACTAAGCAGAAAGGTGTGGAAATCCACTTCTGGGCCCACTTGGTGAGTGTTTGGGCTGAGTTGGCGTCTAGCTTGGAAGAGTGGGTATTGAACGCCCACTAGGGAGTGTCCACGCTGCTTCCTTGCTCCCTTGGTGGCGTTGAACGCTAGTTTTGGGCGTTCAACGCTGGCCTTGGTCCGTTTGGGGCGTTGAACGCCAAAAATGGTGTAATTTATGCGTTCAACGCCCGTTTTGGGCAGTTCTTTCCAAAGAAAGGTATAGACTATTAAATATTACTGGAAAGATCTAGAAGTTAGCTTTCCAACGCCATTGAGAGTGCATCAATTAGACCTCTGTAGCTCCAGAAATGCTCAATCGAATACATGGAGGTCAGGATCTGACAGCATCAGCTATCCTTTCTTTGCCTCTGAATCATACTTTGGCAAAACTTGCCATTTTCACCCAAAAATTACCTAAAATCATAAGAAAAATACAAAAGCTCACAGTAGTATCCAAAATGTGAATTTTACACAAAAACCTACTAAAACATACTAAAACTTGATAAAATGTACTGAAAACACTAAGAAAATGAACCTAAAAAGTGTATAAAATATTCGCTCATCATAACATCAAACTTAAACTGTTGCTTGTTCTCAAGCAACCAAAAACAAAATAGGACAATTGGAAGAGAAAAATACAATAGGTCTCAGAGTTGTCAATGAAGCTCAGTTCCAAATATTAAATAGGGCTATTGGCTCTTTGCTTCTGAACAGTTTTGGCATCTCACTTTCCTTTGAAGCTCAGAAGTGTTGGCATTCCTTGGAACTAGAATTCGGATGATATTATTGATTCTCTTCTTTTAGCTCTTCTTGATTCTTGAACACAACTTCTTTTGGTACTTTGCACCTTTTGAGCCTAGCCGTGACTCTAAGCGTTTTGTTTCCCGTATTACCACCGGATACATAAATGACACAGGCACTTGACTAGGGGAACTCTTTGGATTCAAATTTATCTTTGCTTAAATTCCCAGACAGTGGTGCCCAGAGTTTTTAAGCGTACTCTTTATCTTTGGATCACGACTTTAACTGCTCAGTCTCAAACTTTTTTAACTTGACAACTTCACACCACAAGCATATAGTTAGGGATAGCAACTCATTTGAGTTTTTTAGGCCAATTTTTAACCTTCCTAACCATTGATGCTCAAAGTCTTGGATCCTTGCTCTTTTCTTTTCTTTTAAGCTTTTTATTTTTCTCTTTTTTTTTATTTTTCTTTTTCTTTTTGCTGCTTTTTCTTGCTTCAAGAATCAATATTTTTTTTATTTTTCAGAAAATCAATAATACTTCTCTAAATTTACTATTCTTTAAGATCCAACATACTCAATTCCAATATCAATTATGCACAGTTAATTCACACATTTAGAAAGTAAATGCAAGGCCACCACATCAAAATAGTTGGAATAACTTATGATGTAACTCAAAACTTATGTATCTCATTATTTCTTTTCAATTTAAATTTTTGTTTTAAGCATGGTGAGGGATACACAGGATATCTTATAACCAAATCAAAACAAGAAAATAAAACTAGAAAAGAATGACATACTAAATGTGATCATGAACTTAGAAGAGAAAACAGACACTAAATTAAAGTACAATGAAAACAGAAATAAAACAAATAAAGATGTAATTGGACTCAACAACCTTAGTGATGGCAGCTGCTGCTCCCTCTGGAGAATCCAATGGAGTGTTTGAGCTCCTCTATGTCTTGCCTCTGTCTCAGCTGTTCCTCCATCAATCTTCTCTGATCTTCTCTTATCTCATGGAGGGTAGTGGCGTGCTCCTTGTGTTCCACTCTCAGCTGATCCACGCTTGAACTCAGCTCCCCTATTGAGGTATTCAGTTGATCCCAATAGTCCCAGGAAAGAAAATACATCCCTTGAGACATCTCAGGGATTTCTAGTGGAGGCAGTTTCATAGGTTCTTGCTGTGGTTCATGTGCAGGCTCTCTCACTTGCTCCATATTCCTCTTTATGATAGGCTTTTCCATCTCTATGAGGGTATCTCCAGCTATGCCAATTCCAGCTGAACTGTATAGGTGATGTATGAGGTGTGGGAACGCTAACCTCGCTTGGATGGAGGTCTTTTCAGCCACCTTGTACAATTCTTGAGGTATCGCCTCATGTACTTCCACCTCATTTCCGAGCATAATGCAATGAATCATTATTGCTCGGTCAATGGTAACTTCAGATCGGTTACTTGTGGGGATGATGGAGCGTTGGATAAACTCCAACCATCCTCTAGCCATGGGCTTGAGGTCAAGCCTACCTAGTTGGTAGGGCTTGCCTTGTGCGTCTCTTCTCTACTGTGCTCCTTCCACACAAATGTCTGCAAGGACTTGATCTAGTCTTTGGTCAAAGTTGACCCTTCTAGTGTAAGAGTGTGGATTATCTAGCATCTGTGGCAACTGTAGTGCCACTCTCACACTTTCTGGGCTAAAATCCAAGAGTTGCTCTCTCACCATGGTGCGCCAGTTTTTAGGCTTTGGGTTCACGCTCATGTCATGATTTTTGGTGACCCAAGCATTGGCAAAAAATTTTTGCACCATTAGTGTTCCGACCTCTGAAATAGGATTGGTCAGAATTTCCCAATCCCTTCTCTAAATTTCTTGTTGGATCTCTGGATACTCCCCTTTTTTTAGCTTGAAGGGGACCTCGAGAATCACCTTTTTGTGCCTTACCACATCATAGAAGTGATCATGGTGCACCTTAGTGAGAAATCTCCATGATTCTCAAGGTTCAGAAGTAGAAGCGGGAGCCTTTCCCGTCCTCTTTCTTGAGGCTTCGTCGGTCTTTGGTTCCATACTTAGGAATGGAGGGAAAAAAACAGAGCTTTTCTAACACCAAACTTAAAATGTTTGCTCGTCCTCGAGCAAATTAAAACAAAAGAGAAGTGGAGTAGAAGAAAGAAGGAAAGGATAGAGATAGAGGGGGAAGAAGACTTTGGCCAAGTGTGGAAAATAAGAAGAAGAAGAGTGTGAAAAGTGTATAGGGTAAGAGGGAGAGAGTGTTTAGGAGGGGTGTGTATGAAGGGGGAAAGGAGTGGGTATTTATAGGGTTGGTGGGGTTTAGGGGTTTAGCTATGGGAGGGAAAGATTTGGGGGAAGGTTTGAATTTGAAATGGGTAGGGTTGGTGGGAAATTGAATGATGGGGTTTATGATAGGTTTTGGGAAGAGGGAAAGGTGATTGTGTATGGGAAAGAGGGAAAGTAGGAGAGAGAAGGAAATGGTTGAATGATAGGTGGGGTAGGTGGAGATTCTGTGGGATCCACTAGCTGACAAAGCTTCCAAAATCGATCTGCCTACCCCCTACCTGGCATTCAATGCCAAGAATGAGCGTTGAACGCCCACTGGGGGACAAAAAGTTGGCCCTGGCTGTTCCGTAGGGGGCGTTGAACGCCCAGACTACTCTCTGTCTGGCGTTCAACGCCAGCAATGTATCCCTGAGGGGAGTTGAACGCCCAAAAGGGGATCAAGGGATGGTTTTTCTCAGCTCCTGAATGGGCATTGGACGCCCAGCTTCCTCCTTGTCTGGCATTCAACGACAGTAAGGAAATCTCCCCATGGTGTTCTATTTTTAGTTCAGAATGTCTCTGCCACTGTCTTAAATATGCACATGATCACAAATATCAAAAAGTAAAGGAACAAGTGCTTCTTTACTGTCATTAGCTTGACGGACAGCTCCATTACGGAGGTAGGTAGGGGCTCAGATCTTTATCCCACATGGTGAACTTCCTTCCTTTGCTCTCATAGATGAGCTCCACATGCTCTAGAGATAGGATCCTGTTCACTGTGTATGGAATGACTAGACTCTTAGTGAAGACAACTTTCATGCCAGGTGAGAGGCCTTCAGTGGGGATCTTCTTGTCCCTCCAGCCTTTAGGTACCTTCTTCTTAGTACCTCCTTTCTCAGTAGATAATGATGGATGCCCAACACCAAACTTAGAATTGGTGTTTGGGGGCTCTGTAAAACTCTGTACTGAGAGTGAAGGCTAAAACACTATGTGTTGCACAATGGTACCACCTTTATCAAAGGGAGACTGAGGGTTGGGGATCTTGAGCAAGATACAATCCTCATGTAGTCTCAGGACTAGCTCTCCCTTTTCCACATCAATTAAGGCCTTAGCAGTGGCTAGGAAAGGCCTTCCAAGGATGATTGAGTCATTTCTGTCCTCCCCAGTGTCTAGGATCACAAAATCTACAGGGAGGTAAAGGTCTTCAACCTTCACAATGACATCTTCCACCATGCCATGTTCCCTTTTCAGGGACTTGTCTGCCATCTCCAGTGAGATCTTGGAAGGCTGCACCTCTTGAATTTCCAGCCTCTTCATCACAGAGAGAGGCATAAGATTGATGCTTGAGCCAAGGTCGCAAGTGCCTTCTCAAAGGTGATGGTCTCTATAGTACAGGGAATAAGGAAGCTTCCGGGATCCGGCAGCTTCTAAGGGAGCCTCTTTTGGACTAAGGCACTGCACTCTTTGGACACCACCACAGTCTCATCTCCCTTTGAGGCCTCAAACATGCCATGGAATGGGGGTCCTTGGTGCGCAAATTTAGAACTCGCACAACTGACCGGCAAGTACACCGGGTCGTCAAAGTAATACCTTAGGTGAGTGAGGGTCGAATCCCACGAGGATTGCCGGATTGAGCAAGCTGTGGTTATCCTGCAGATCTTAGTCAGGCGAATGGAAAGATAGTTGTTGGTTTTTGTAGGCGCATAAACAAGCAATAACAAAAGCGATAAATAATTAAAATAGAGATGGTAATTAGCAGTAGTTAAGGCTTTGGAGATGCTTCTTCTTCTGGATTAACACGTCATACTCACTACTTCAACGATGGATGATTCCTTCAATGGCAAGGCTGTAAGTGATTAAGTAAGTAACTAATCAAAGAGAGAGAAGAATCAAAGAGATACCAATCTTTTAAAATTAGAATAAGATAAAGTAAGTAACTAAATAAAAAGAATTGAAAATAAAATAAAAGATTTGATTTTTGAAAGATTTTTTTTTGAAAATTAAAAAGAAAGAGACAATCAAAGATTTGAAAAATTAAAATTCAAAAAGTTAAACAAGATAAGATAAGATCTAAAATTTAAAACAAAAGATTTTATTTTAAAAAGTTTTGAAATTAAAAGAAAGTTAAAGAAGGATTTTAAAATTTAAATATTTTAAAATTCAAAATTAAAAGAAAGAAAAACAAACAAAATACTAAACTTTTTAAATTGAATTTAAAAGGAAGATAAGATAACAAAATTTTGAAAATCAAAGAAAGAAAAGATAAGATAAAAGATTTAAAGAAAAGATAAGCAAGAAAAACAAAACTACCAACCAAGACACCAAACTTAAAATTTTGAATTTAAATAAAAGAAATTTTCAAAAAAACAATTAAAAAGGAAAAACACTAAAAAACACCAAACTTAAAAATTTTGAAATCAAGGACACTATTTTTTTGAAAATTAGAAGGGAAAACACTAGAGGACACCAAACTTAAAAATTTTGAAATCAAAGGAAGAAAAATACTGAGAAACTTTTGAACATAAAGAAAGAAAAACAAGAACAACTCTCAAAAATACTCGAGAAAAGAAATGAAAACCAAAGGGACCATAAACTTAAAATTTTGACACAAGACTTAAATAAAGAAAATGATAACTCAAGATGAAAAATATTTTTTTTGAAAGATTTTTAAAACGAAAATAAGAAACAAACAAAAGAAGAATGGTAAAAAGTACCTGATCTAAGGAGCAAGACAACCGTTAGTTTGTCAATCACAAACAATTCCCAGCAACGGCACCAAAAACTTGGTGCACGAATTTAGAACTTGCATAACTGACCGGCAAGTGCACCAGCTCGTCCAAGTAATACCTCAGGTGAGTGAGGGTCGAATCCCACGAGAATTGCCAGATTGAGCGAGCTGTGGTTATCCTACAGATCTTAGTCAGGCAAATGGAAAGATAGTTGTTGGTTGTTGTAGGCGCATAAACAAGCAATAACAAAAGCGATAAATAATTAAAATAGAGACAGTAATTAGCAGTAGTTAAGGCTTTGGAGATGCTTCTTCTTTTGGATTAACATGTCATACTCACTACTTCAATGATGGATGATTCCTTCAATGGCAAGGTTGTAAGTGATTAAGCCATTGGTCGTGGTCATTAATCTCCTCAGGTCTAAACCAACCATCCGAACGGACTAGATCAATCTGAGAGAAGGTGAAGCGCACGCAATTCAATCTCTTTGTTGATCCTACTCAAAATGCCACAAACAAGGTCAGATCTTCTTGATCAGAGACTGACGCTCTTATGGTTCTAGCCTTTAGAGCCACAGGAACCTCAATTACCCTTGACTAACGAGGTTTTATGTCACATACCCCAATTAGCCCAGATAACTTGTTGGAACCCGTGATGCATCCTCAAGCTGTATGGGTCAGGACTCGTAAGGAGCTCATGTAGAATTGAGATTTATAAGGATGAAGAATGACAATGCATCATAGAATAGAATCAAACACTGATTGAAGTAGAAAAGTAATTATATTAATCCATAGAAATCAACAGAGCTCCTAACCTTAACCTAGAAAGTTTAGTTGATCATTCTGTACAGAGAATAAAGTGTGAAATTTGAATGTGGTGGAGAAGATCCTAAACAATGGTGATCTCCCCTTATTTATACTAATGACTAGACTTAAAAAGAAATTAATAATAATTAGAAATTATAATAATGAAAGAGACTTAGCTAAAGGTGCAAAAATCCACTTCTAGGCCCACTTGGTGAGTGTTTGGCTGAGCTTGGCTTCTAACTTGAGGGAGTGGGCGTTGGATGCCCACTAGGGGGTAGAGATGCTGCTCCTTACTCCCCTTGTGGCATTGAACGCCAGAAAGGTAGTAGTTTGGGAGTTCAACGCCCGTTTTGGTCCTTCATTTCCAAATCAAAGTATAAACTATTATATACTGCTGGAAAGCTCTGGAAGTTATCTTTTCAACGCCATTGAGAATGCTTCATTTGGACCTCTTTAGCTCCAGAAATTCCCTTTTGAATGCACGGAGGTCAGATTCTGACAGCATCTGTTGTCCTTTCTTTGCCTCTGAACCAGACTTTACCAAAACTTTTCAAATTTACCCAAAATTCACCTAAAATAATAAGAAAAAAATAAAAGCTCAAAGTAGCATCTAAAAAATCAATTTTGCATTAAAACCTACTAAAACATCATAAAACTTAACAAGACATACTAAAAATATTAAGAAAATAACATCAAAAAGCGTATAAAATATCTGCTCATCAGTCCTTCTCCAATTCCTCTGCGTAAGAGGAGTTGGCTTTCAACTTCCTGAGGATTTCCAAGAACTAAGCAATTTGCTCCTCCTTAGGCTCCTCTTGCTCGTCTGAAGATGGGTATTCCTCAGGCTCCTCTCTCTGCAAATGGACGTGCAAGGTGATGTTCCCAGGCTCCTCATGCGCTCTGATTTCCTTGAGCTCCTCAACAGCAAGCTCCTCCTTGGGTTCGGTCATAACCTCTATAGTGAGGGCCTTGAACTCTTCCTTTGGATTCACTTCGATGTTGCTTCGAAGATTGTTGGAAGGGATCTCTAGGATCCTCTTACTCAGCTGACCAACCTGTATCTCTAGATTTCTAATAGAGGACCTAGTTTTTGCCATGAAACTGTGCGTGGTTTTGGAGAGGTTAGAGATAATGGTGGCCAGGTTAGAGAGGCTCTATGTAGGAGTCTCCATCTGCTGTTGAGAGGGTTGGAATGGTCTGTTATTGAACCGGTTCTGGTTCGTTCTCCCCTGATTGTTATTGAACCCTTGTTGAGGCTTTTGCTGATCTTTCCACCCAAAATTGGGGTGGTTCCTCCATCCCTGATTAAAAGTATTTGAATAGGGATTGTTATTGGAGTTTCTGGTGGAGTTTCCCATGTAGTTCACTGATGAGCGGATAATTTATATGCTTTTTGGCACTGTTTTTAGGTAGTTTTTAATATGTTTTAGTTAGTTTTTATTATATTTTTATTAGTTTTTAAATAAAAATCATATTTCTGGACTTTACTATGAGTTTGTGTATTTTTCTGTGATTTCAGGTATTTTCTAGCTTAAATTGAGAGACCTGAGCAAAAATCTGATTCAGAGGCTGAAAAAGGACTGCAGATGCTGTTGGATTCTGACCTCCCTGCACTCGAAGTGGATTTTCTAGAGTTACAGAAGCCCAATTGGCATGCTCTTATTTGCGTTGAAAAGTAGACATTCTGGGCTTTCCAACAATATATAATAGTTTATACTTTGCCCAAGATTTGATGGCCCAAACTAGCATTCCAAGTCAGCATAAAAATTCTGGCGTCAAAATGCCAGAACTGGCATAAAAGCTGGAGTTAAACGCCCAAACTGGCACAAAAGCTGGCGTTTAAGTCCAAGAAAAGTCTCTACACGTGAAAGCTTCAATGCTCAGCCCAAGCCCACAAAAAGTGGGCCCGGAAGTGGATTTCTGCATTATTTACTCATTTCTGTAAACCCTAGGCTACTAGTTCTCTATAAATAGGACCTTTTGCTATTGTACTTTCATACTTTTTTCTTGGTCATTCTGGTTCTCCCTCTGGGGCAGAAGCCAATGAACACTATTTTCACTTTTGTATTTTCAACGGTGGAGTTTCTACACACCATAGATTAAGGTGTGGAGCTCTGCTGTTCCTCATGAATTAATGCAAAGTACTATTATTTTTCTATTCAACTCAAGCCTATTTCTTCTCTAAGATATTCATTCTCACTCAAGAACATGATGAATGTGATGAACTAGTGACACTCATCACCATTCTCACCTATGAACGTGTGCCTGACAACCACTTCTGTTCTACATGCAAACAAGCTTAAATGTGTATCTCTTGGGTTTCTAATCTAAGATTAGAACCTTCGTGGTATAGGCTAGAATTATTGGCGGCCATTCCTGAGATCCGGAAAGTCTAATCCTTGTCTATGGTATTCCGAGTAGGATCTGGGAAGGGATGACTGTGACGAGCTTCAAACTCGTGAGTGTTGGGTGTAGTGACAGACGCAAAAGGATCAATGGATCCTATTCCAACATGATCGAGAACCGACAGATGATTAGCTGTGCGGTGACAGCGCATTTGGACCATTTTCATTGAGAGGATGGGAGGTAGCCATTGACAACGGTGAAACCCAACATATAGTTTGCCATGGAAAGGAGTATGAATGATTGGATGAAGACAATAGGAAAGCAGAAGTTTAGGAGGAACAAAGCATCTTCATACGCTTATCTGAAATTCTCACCAATGAATTACATAAGTATCTCTATCTTATTTTATATTTTATTCATCTTTTAATTATCAATTCTCCATAACCATTTGATTCCGCTTGACTGAGATTTACAAGATGACCATAGCTTGCTTCAAGCCGACAATCTCCGTGGGATCGACCCTTACTCATGTAAGGTTTATTACTTGGACGACCCAGTACACTTGCTGGTTAGTTGTGCAGAATTGTGAAAAAGAGTTGAGATTACAATTGTGCGTACCAAGTTGTTGGCGCCATTGATGATCACAATTTCGTGCACCAAGTTTTTGGCACCGTTACCGGGGATTGTTCGAGTTTGGACAACTGACGGTTCATCTTGTTGCTTAGATTAGGTAACTTTATTTTATTCTTCAGAATTTTTAAGAATGAATTCTAGAGTTTCAGATGATGTTTTTATCATCACAAAAGATGATTGATTCTCATCAATTTGGCTGTTGTATGTAATGTCCTGTTGAAGCTTGGCTAGCCATGTCTAATCTTTTTAGACTGAAGCTTTAGACTAACATTGCATGATTCCTGGAATTCTTATTAAGAATTTTGAAATCTTTATTTTCTTTTCAAATAATTTTCAAAAAATTACAAAAAATTTTATAAAATCATAAAACCAAAAATAATTTATGTTTCTTGTTTGAGTCTAGTGTCAATTTTTAAGTTTGGTGTCAATTGCATTTTTCTAAATTTTGAAAATTACATGCATTATGTTCACCACTAATCTTCAAGTTGTTCTTGATGATTTCCTTGCTCTGATCTTTAAATTCTCTTGTCTTGTGTGTTTTGTTGTTTTTCATATGCATTCTCAATTTGTTAGTGTCTCTAATATGAAAATTTATAAGTTTGGTGTCTTACATGCATTATTTGTTTTGATCTTGATTTTCCATGATTAGTTTCATTTTATTGTTTCTCATCATTAAAAATTCAAAAATATTTTCAAAATTATGTCTTTTCAAGTCAATAATACAGAGAATTGAAGATTCAGAACATGCAGCAGAGGAATTACACAGAAAAAGTTGGGCGTTCAAAACGCCCAGTGAGGAAGGAAAACTGGCGCCAGCCAGGGTACCTGGCTGGGCGTTAAACGCCCAAAAGGGTAGTATTTTGGGCGTTAAACGCCAGAATGGATACCATTCTGGGCGTTTAACGCCAGGATGGCACAAGAGGGAAGATTTTGTTTTTAATTCAAATCTTTTTCAAATTTTCATAATTTTTCAAAATCAAATCTTTTTCAAATCATATCTTTTCAATCATATCTTTTAAAAATCAGTTCCTTTCCATTTTTTTACTATTTTTGAAAATCCTTGCTAACAATTAGTGATTTGATTCAAAAATTTCTTCCTTGTTAAGAAAGGTTCAATATTTGAATTTTAGAATCATATCTTTTTAATTTCTTGTTAGTCAAGTAATCAACTTTAATTTTAAAAAAATTTCTTTTAAATTGATTTTCAATCATATCTTCTCAATCACATCTTTTTCAAAATAATTTTCAATCATATCTTTTTTTATTTCTGATTTCAAAATCTTTTTCAAAATCACTTAACTACTTTCTCAATTTTAATTTTCGAAAATCATCAATCAATTTTTTTTTTCAAAATTTCTTTTAATTATTTCAAAATCTTTCAAAATTTAATTTCGAAAATTCTTTTCTCCCTTCTCACCTTCTTCTATTTAAGGGACTAGCACTCTTCCTCAATGTGCAATTCGGACTCCCTCTCTCTATAAGTTCGAATTCTCTTCTTTCTACCTCCTCCTTCCATTCTTCTTTTCCTCTGACATCTCAAGGAATCTCTACACTGTGACATAGAGGATTCCATACTTTCTTTGTCTTCTTCTCTATCATATGAGCAGGAGCAAGGACAAAGACATTCTTGTTGAAGCTGATCCTGAACCTAAAAGGACCTTGAAGAGGAAGCTAAGAGAAGCTAAAGCACAACTCTCTGGAGAGGACCTAACAGAAATTTTCAAACAAGAAGACAGTCTTTTCCATCATCTTCTTAGCAACAGACAGAGAACTCTAAGAAGAGCCAATCTGACTTAACAACCATAATCTCTGATCTAACTAAAACCACTCAAAGTTTCATGACTAAAACAAAGTCCTCCATTAGAAATTTAGAGGCACAAGTGGGTCAACTGAGTAAGAGAGTTTTTGAACTCCCTCCTAGTACTCTTCCAAGCAACACAGAAAAGAACCCAAAGAGAGAATACAAGGTCATAAACACGTCCCACATGGCCGAATGCATAGAGGAGGGAAAGGCAGTGATTTCCACTAAGGAAGACCTCAATGGACGTCCACTGGCCTCCAAGGAGTTCTCTAATGAGGAACTATAGGAATATGAGGCTCACACTGAGACCATAGAGATTCCATTGAATTTACTTCTGTATTTCATGAGCTCTGATGAGTATTCTTCCTCTGAAGAGGATGAAGCTATTACTGAAGAGCAAGTTGCTAAGTACCTTAGAGCAATCATGAAGCTAAATACCAAGTTATTTGGTAATGAGACTTGGGAGGATGAACCCCCCTTGCTCACCAAAGAACTGGATGACTTGACTAGGCAGAGATTACCTCAGAAGAGACAGGATCCTGGAAAGTTCTCAATACCTTATACCATAGGCACCATGACCTTTGAGAAGGCTCTGTGTGACCTGGGGTCAAGCATAAACCTCATGCCACTCTCTGTGATGGAGAAGCTAGGGATCCTTGAGGTATAAGCTGCAAGAATCTCACTAGAGATGGCAGACAATTCAAGGAAACAGGCTTATGGACTTGTAGAGGATGTCTTGGTAAAGGTTGAAGACCACTACATCCCTGCTGATTTCATAATCCTAGATACTGGGAAGTGTATGGATGAATCCATCATCCTTGGCAGATCCTTCCTAGCCACAGCAAAAGCTATGATTGATGTTGATAGAGGAGAATTGGTCCTTCAAGTGAATGAGGACTCCCTTGTGTTTAAAGCTCAAGGATCTCCCTCTGTAACCATGGAGAGGAAGCATGAAAAGCTTCTCTCAATGCAGAGTCAAATAGAGCCCCCACATTCAAACTCTAAGTTTGGTGTTGGGAGGCCATCATTATGCTCTAAGTATCTGTGAGGCTCCATGAGAGCCCACTGTCAAGCTATTGACATTAAATAAGCGCTTGTTGGGAGGTAACCCAATTTTATTTAATCATATCTATTTATTTTCCATTGTTATTTTATATTTTTTGTAGGTTGATGATCATGTGAAGTCACAAAAATAACTGAAAAATCAAAAACATAATAAAAAATAGTATTAAAAATAGCACACCCTAGAGGAGAAGCTTACTGGTGTTTAAACTCCAGTAAGGGTAGCAGAATGGGCGTTAAACGCCCAGTCTGGCACCATTCTGGGCGTTTAACGCCAAAAAGGGGAGAAAAGCTGGTGTTAAATGCCAGAAATGGGCAGCAACCTGGCGTTTAACGCCAGGATTGGCAATCAAGGGGGTGTTTACACGCCAATATGGTGCAGGGATGAGAATTCCTTGACACCTCAGGATCTGTGGACCCCACAGGATCCCCACCTACCTCATTTCTCTCTCTCTTCTTCACACCTTCCCATAACACCCTTCCACAAATACCCTTCACCAATCACCTCAATACCTCTTCCCCAAAAACCCCTCACTATCAAATCATACCCTCTTCTCCATAATCTCTTCACCAATCCACATCCATCCATCATAAAACCCCACCTACCTCACCATTCAAATTCAAACCACTTTCCCTCCCAAAACCACCCATACATGGCCGAACCCTACCCCTCTCTCCACTCCTATATAAACCCATCTTCACTCATTTCTTTTCACACATCATACACACTACTTCTCCCCCTTGTCCGAACCACAAAACCCTCTCCATCTCCTCCATTTTCTTCTTCTACTCTTTTGTTTCTTCTTTTGCTCGAGGACGAGCAAACCTTCTAAGTTTGGTGTGGTAAAAGCTAAAGTTTTTTGTTTTTTCATAACCATTTATGGCACCAAAGGCCGGAGAAACCTCTAGAAAGAGGAAATGAAAGGCCAAAGCTTCCACCTACGAGTCATGGGAGATGGAGAGATTCATCTCAAAGGTCTATCAAGACCACTTCTATGAAGTTGTGGCCAAGAAGAAGGTGATCCCCGAGGTCCCTTTCAAACTCAAAAAGGGTGAATATCCGGAGATCCGACATGAGATTCGAAGAAGAGGTTGGGAAATTCTCACCAACCCCATTCAACAAGTCGGAATCTTAATGGTTCAAGAGTTTTATGCCAATGCATGGATCACCAAGAACCATGATCAAAGTATGAACCCGGACCCAAAGAATTGGCTTACAATGGTCCGGGGGAAATGCTTAGATTTCAGTCCAGAAAATGTAAGGTTGGCATTCAACTTGCCCATGATGCAATGAGATGCACGCCCCTACACTAGAAGGGTTAACTTTGATCAAAGGTTGGACCAAGTCCTCATAGACATTTGTGAAGAGGGCGCTCAATGGAAGAGAGATTCAAGAGGGAAGCCGGTTCAACTAAGAAGGCATGACCTCAAGCCCGTGGCTAGGGGATGGTTGGAGTTCATCCAACGCTCAATCATTCCTACTAGCAACAGGTCTGAAGTTACTATAGACCGGGCTATCATGATCCATAGCATCATGATTGGAGAGGAAGTAGAAGTTCATGAGGTTATATCCCTAGAACTCTACAAGGTGGCGGACAAGTCCTCTACTTTGGCAAGGTTAGTCTTCCCTCATCTCATTTGTCACCTCTACAATTCAGCTGAAATTGACATAGAGGAAGACATCCTCATTGATGAGGACAAGCCCATCACTAAGAAAAGGATGGATCAAACAAGAGAGCCCAATCATGGACAAGAGCATGAGGAAATTTCTCATAATGAAATCCCTGAAATGCCTCAAGGGATGCACTTTCCTCCACAAAACTATTGGGAGCAAATCAACACCTCCCTAGGAGAATTAAGTTCCAACATGGGACAACTAAGGGTGGAGTATCAAGAGCATTCCATCCTCCTCCATGAAATTAGAGAAGACCAAAAAGTCATGAGGGAGGAGCAACAAAGGCAAGGAAGAGACATTGAGGAGCTCAAGCACTCTATAAGATCTTTAAGAGGAAGAACAAGCCGCCATCACTAAGGTGGACCTGTTCTTTAATTTTCTTGATCTTATTTTTCTGTTTTTCGTTTCTTATGCTTTATGTTTTATTTATGTCTGTGTCTTATTACATGATCACTAGTGTCTAAGTGTCTATGCCTTAAAGCTATGAAACGTTCTATGAATCCATCACCTTTCTTAAATAAAAAATGTTTTAATTGAAAAAGAAAAAGAAGTACATGAAATTTGAATTTTAAAACAGTTTCATTATTTTGATGTGGTGGCAATACTTTTTGTTTTTTTGAATGAATGCTTGAACATTGCATATTTTGGAATTTGTTGTTCATGAATGTTAAAATTGTTGGCTCTTGAAAGAATGATGAAAAAGGAAAAATGTTAGTGATGATCTGAAAAATCATAAACTTGATTCTTGAAGCAAGAAAAAGCAGTGAATATAGAAAGCTTGCAGAAAAAAATATATGCGAAAAAAAAAATTAAGGGCGAAAAAGAAAGAAAAAGAAAAAGCAAGCAGAAAAAGCCAATAGCCCTTTAAACCAAAAGGCAAGGGTAAAATAAAAAGGATCCAAGGCTTTGAGCATCAGTGGATAGGAGGGCCCACAGGAATAAAATTCTGGCCTAAGCGGCTAAACCAAGCTGTCCCTAACCATGTGCTTGTGGCGTAAAGGTGTTAAGTGAAAAGCTTGAGACTGAGCAGTTAAAGTCGTGGTCCAAAACAATAAGAGTGTGCTTAAGAGCTCTGGACACCTCTAATTGGGGACTCTAGCAAAGCTGAGTCACAATCTGAAAAGGTTCACCCAGTTATGTGTCTGTGGAATTTATGTATCCGGTGGTAATACTGGAAAACAAAATGCTTAGGGTCACGGCCAAGACTCATAGAGTAACTGTATTCAAGAATCAACATACTGAACTAGGAGAATCAATAACACTATCTAATTTCTGAGTTCCTATAGATGCCAATCATTCTAAACTTCAAAGGATAAAGTGAGATGCCAAAACTGTTCAGAAGCAAAAAGCTAATAGCCCCGCTCATCTAATTAAGACTGATCTTTATAGATGTTATTGGAATTCATTGTATATTCTCTTCTTTTTATCCTATTTGATTTTCAGTTGCTTGGGGACAAGCAACAATTTAAGTTTGGTGTTGTGATGAGCGGATAATTTATACGCTTTTTGGCACTGTTTTTAGGTAGTATGTTTTAGTTAGTTTTATTATATTTTTATTAGTTTTTAAATAAAAATCACATTTCTGGACTTTACTATGAGTTTTTGTATTTTTCTGTGATTTCAGGTATTTTCTGGCTGAAATTGAGGGACCTGAGCAAAAATCTGATTCAGAGGTTGAAAAAGGACTGCAGATGTTGTTGGATTCTGACCTCCCTACACTCGAAGTAGATTTTCTGGAGCTACAGAAGCCTAATTGGCGCGTTTTTAATTGCGTTGAAAAGTAGACATCCTGGGCTTTCCAGCAATATATAATAGTCCATACTTTTCTCGCGATTTGATGGCCCAAACTAGCATTCCAAGTAAGCATAAAAATTCTGGCGTCAAAATGCCAGAACTGGCATAAAAGCTAGAGTTAAACGCCCAAACTGGCAAAAAAGCTGGCGTTTAACTCCAAGAAAAGTCTCTACACGTGAAAGCTTCAATGCTCAGCCCAAGCACATACCAAGTGGGCCCGGAAGTGGATTTCTGCATCATTTACTCATTTATGTAAACCCTAGGCTACTAGTTCTCTATAAATAGGACCTTTTGCTATTGTATTTTCATACTTTTTTCTTGGTCATTCTGGTTCCCCCTCTGGGGCCGAAGCCAATGAACACTATTTTCACTTTTGTATTTTCAACGGTGGAGTTTCTACACACCATAGATTAAGGTGTGGAGCTCTGCTGTTCCTCATGAATTAATACAAAGTACTATTGTTTTTCTATTCAACTCAAGCCTATTTCTTCTCTAAGATATTCATTCGCACTCAAGAACATGATGAATGTGATGAACTAGTGACACTCATCACCATTCTCACCTATGAACGCGTGCCTGACAACCACTTCCGTTCTACATGCAAACAAGCTTAAATGTGTATCTCTTGGGTTTCTAATCTAAGATTAGAACCTTCGTGGTATAGGCTAGAATTATTGGCGGCCATTCCTGAGATCCGGAAAGTCTAATCCTTGTCTGTGGTATTCCGAGTAGGATCTGGGAAGGGATGACTGTGACGAGCTTCAAACTCGTGAGTGTTGGGTGTAGTGACAGACGCAAAAGGATCTATGGATTCTATTCCAACATGATCGAGAACCGTCAGATGATTAGCCGTGCGGTGACAGCGCATTTGGACCATTTTCACTCAGAGGACAGGAGGTAGCCATTGGCAACGGTGAAACCCAACATAAAGCTTGCCATGGAAAGGAGTATGAATGATTGGATGAAGACAATAGGAAAGCAGAAGTTTAGGAGGAACAAAGCATCTTCATACGCTTATCTGAAATTCTCACCAATGAATTACATAAGTATCTCTATCTTATTTTATATTTTATTCATCTTTTAATTATCAATTCTCCATAACCATTTGAATCCGCCTGACTGAGATTTACAAGATGACTATAGCTTGCTTCAAGCCGACAATCTCCGTGGGATCGACCCTTACTCATGTAAGGTTTATTACTTGGACGACCCAGTACACTTGCTGGTTAGTTGTGCGGAATTGTGAAAAAGAGTTGAGATTACAATCGTGCGTACCAAGTTGCTGGCGCCATTGATGATCACAATTTTGTGCACCATTCACCTCCTCCATGGTGGCCCAAGTGTTATCACCAGCGTCCACCTCATAAGCTGTCTCTGGACAGTAAGCATCTGAGCCCTGCATCCTACTCAAGTGCTAAGAGATCATATTGATCTATCAGGACATGAGCTTGCTCTGAGCTAAGATGGTATCTAAGGTGTCCACTTCTAAGACACTTCTCTTTTAAGCTACCTCATTGTTTGCAGGGTTCCTTTCAGAAGTGTACATATACTGGTTGTTGGCAACCATGTCTATGAGTTCCTGCGCCTCTTCAGGTGTCTTCTTAAAGTGGAGGGATCTACCTACAGAGTGGTCCAATGACGTCTTGGACGCCTTAGATAGACCATCATAGAAGATTTCTAGCATGGTCCAATCTAAAATCATGTCAAGAGGACATCTCCTAATCAGTTGCTTGTATCTTTTCCAAGCTTCATAGAGGGATTTACGCTCTTTCTATCTGAAGGTCAGAACTTCCACCCTAAGCTTACTTAGCTTTTGAGGTGGAAAGAACTTGATCAAGAATGTATTGACCACCTTCTCCCATGTGTCTAGGCTTTCTTTAGGCTGAGAATCCAACCATAGCCTTGCTCTGTCTCTTACAGCAAAGGAAAAGAGCATGAGCTTGTAAACCTCTGGATTTACTCCATTAGTTTTGACAGTGTCACATATCTGCAGAAAGTCAGATATGAATTTATTGGGATCTTCTTGCGGAAGTCCATGAAACTATTAATTCTGTTGTTCCAAAGTGACCAATTGAGGCTTCAACTCAAAGTTGTTTGCCCCAATGGCAGGTATGGGGATGTTGCGCCCATAGAAGTCAGAATTGGGTGTAGTGTAAGATCCTAGGACCTTTCTTGCGTCTCTCCCATTATCTGGGTTAGCTGCCATTGTTGTATCCTCAGCTTCTTGTTGTAGAGCTCCTGTCAGATTTCTTACGGCTCTGCTTGCCTGAACTTGTTGCAGATGTGGTGCACGAAATTGTGATGTCCAGGCTCGAACAATCCCTGGCAACGTGAGCAACTTGGTACGCGTAATCGTGATTACACTTTAATGATGTAAAATTCATGGCGCCAGCCCTCAAACGTGATCTAAGATAGCATACAACTGATCAAAGATGTCTAATACAATAGTAAAAGGTCCTATTTATAATAAACTAGTCACTAGGGTTTACAGAAGTAAGTAATTGATGCATAAATCCACTTCCGGGGCCCACTTGGTGTGTGCTTGGGCTGAGCTTGAGTGTTGCACGTGTAGAGGTCCTTCTTGGAGTTGAACGCCAGTTTTTGTGCCAGTTTGGGCGTTCAACTCTGGTTTTGGATCCTTTTCTGGCGCTGGACGCCAGATTTGGGCAGAGAGCTGGCGTTGAACGCCAGTTTGCGTCGTCTAAACTTGGCCAAAGTATGGACTATTATACATTGCTGGAAAGCCCTGGATGTCTACTTTCCAACGCAATTAGAAGCGCACCATTTCGAGTTCTGTAGCTCCAGAAAATCCATTTTGAGTGCAGGGAGGTCAGAATCCAACAGCATCAGCAGTCCTTCTTCAACCTCTGAATCTGATTTCTGCTCAAGTCCCTCAATTTCAGCCAGAAAATACCTGAAATCACAGAAAAATAAACAAACTCATAGTAAAGTCCAGAAATGTGAATTTAACATAAAAACTAATGAAAACATCCCTAAAAGTAACTAGATCTTACTAAAAACATACTAAAAATAATGTCAAAAAGCGTATAAATTATCCGATCATCAAGACGCCTTCTTAAAGTCCTTTTCGGTTCAGAATCCAGATCAAAGGGAGGTTCTTTATCCCTATTCCTGCTCATAAACAAGAAGAAAGAAACCAAGAAGAGAAAAAAAAAAGAGTCTATCTGTCAGAGTATAGAGGACTCCTTGTTAGAGGCTTAGGTAAAGAGAAGAGAGAAGGAAAATGTCTTTTATTTAAAAAGAAGTTTTCGAAAATAGAGAAAGAAAAAGAATTAAGAATTTTCAAAAAAGAAGAGAGAGAAAGAGGTAGGAGATTTTCGAAAAAGAGGAGAGAGAAAGAAGAATTAAGGAGACACCAAACTTTTAAATTAAAATAAGATAAAACAAATAACTAACTAACAAGATTTGAAAACAAAACAAAATATTTGATTTTAAAGATTTTTAAAATTTAAAAAGAAAGAGTCAATTAAAAATTTTAAGATTTAAATTTGGAAAGAGAAAGTCAAACAAGATAAGATAAGATTTTAAAAATTTAAGATAGAAGATTTGATTTTGAAAAAAATTGAAATTAAAAGAAAGTCAAAGAAAGATTTTGAATTCAAATTTTAAAGAAATAAAAACTAACCAAATACTAAACTTTTAAAATTTGAAATAAAAAAAGAAAGATAAGACAACAAAATTTTGAAAATCAAAGAAAAAGATAAGATAAAGATTTTTAATGATAGAAAAGATAAACAAGAAAAACAAGATTACTAATCAAGACACCAAACTTAAAATTTTTGAATTTAAATTAAAAATTTTCGAAAAATAAAAGTTAAAAAGAAAAGAACAGCACTAGATGGACACCAAACTTAAAATTTTTAAATCAAACAAAACAATTTTCAAAATTAGGAAGAAAAACACCAAAGGACATCAAACTTAAAAGTTTTAAAATCAAACAAAGGAAAATGCAAAGAAAAATTTGAACACAAAGAAAGAAAAACAAGAACAATTTTCAAAGACTTGAGAAAAGAAATGAAAACCAAAGGGACACCAAACTTAAGACTTGACACAAGACTCAAACAAAAGAAAAAGATGATTAAAAACAGAAAATTAAATTTTTTTTTGAAAAAGATTTTTAAAGAGTTTTCGAAAATTAACAAGAAAAGCAATTAAAAGAAAAACTAGTAAAAAGTACATGATCTAAGGAGCAAGACAACCGTTAGTTTGTCAATCTCGAACAATCCCTAACAACGGCACCAAAAATTTGGTGCGCAAAAATGAAACTCGTACAACTGAATCGAAAAGTGCATTGGGTCATCCAAGTAATACCTCAAGTGAGTGAGGGTCGAATCCCACGAGGATTGTTGGATTGAGAAAGCTGTGGTTCTCCTGCAGATCTTAGTCAGGCAAATAGAAAGTTGATTGTTGTTGTTGTAGGCACATAAACAAAACAACAACGAAAGCAATAAAAAATTGACGTAGAAACAATAGTGAGAAAGCAGTTAAGGCCTCGGAGATGCTTGTTCTTCCGGATTGATACTTCTTACTGACTACTTTAACAATGAGTGGTTTATTCAATGGCAAGGCTATAAGTGATTAAGCCAGGGGTAGTGGTCATTAATCTCCTCTGATCCAAACCAAACGCCCAAACAGGTCAGTCAATCTGGACGAGGGTGAAGCTCACGCAATTCAATCTCTGATGATCCTACTCAAAATGCCACAGACAAGGTCGAATCTTCCTGATCTGAGAATGAAGCTCTATGATTCTAGCCTTGGTGCCACAAGGACCGGAATTATCCATGACTAACGAGATTTCATGTCACGTATCCCAATTAGCCCAAATAACTTGTTGGAACCTGTGAGGTACTCTCAAGCTGTAGCTCAATACTATCCGGGTCAGGACTCGTAAAGAACTCATGTAGAATAAGGGGTCATACTCTCGTTCCACCCCAAATTCATAAAGAGGAAGAACGACAATACATCATAGAATAGAATCAAACATGTATTAGAGTAGAAAAGTAATGATATTAATCCATAGGAATGAGCAGAGCTCCTATCCTTAACCTAGGAGGTTTAGCCGCTCATATTTTACAGAAATAAAGTGTGATAAGTTCTGAGAGGCTGAAGATCCTAAACATGGGTGATCTTCACCTATATATACTAATCTAATGATTAAAAATTACAAAAATGAAATAAACTAAGCAGAAAGGTGCGAAAATCCACTTCTGGGCCCACTTGGTGAGTGTTTGGGCTGAGCTGGCATCTAGCTTGGAAGATTGGATGTTGAATGCCCACTAGAAATTGTCCACGCTGCTTCCTTGCTCCCTTGGTGGCGTTGAACGCCAGTTTTAGGCGTTCAACGCTGGCCTTGGTCCTTTTGGGGCGTTGAACGCCAGAAAGGGGATAAATTGGGCGTTCAACGCCCGTTTTGGGCAGTCCTTTCCAAATAAAGGTATAGACTATTATATATTTTTGGAAAGCTCTGGAAGTTAGCTTTCCAACGCCATTGAGAGTGCATCAATTAGTCCTCTGTAGCTCAAAAAAATGCTAGTTCGAATTCATGGAGGTCAGGATCTGACAGCATCTGCCATCCTTTTTTTGCCTCTGAATCAGACTTTGCCAAAACTTGCCATTTTCACCCAAAAATCACCTAAAATCATAAGAAAAACAAAAAATCTCAAAGTAGCATCCAAAATGTGAATTTTGCATAAAACCTACTAAAACATACTAAAACTTGATAAAATATACTGAAAACACTAAGAAAATGAAGCTAAAAAGTGTATAAAATATCCGCTCATCAATAGTGCCCTGCACACTATTGTTCCAAGGATATAATGCCTGTCATACTTCTTTCAATAACCAACAAGCTCATCATTTCTTTCCAAGATCCAACCCCATCATAAACAATAAAACATCATTACTTCTCAATTTCACAAATCCATCACAAGCATTCTCATTTCTCAAATTCTCCCTAATTGAATACCTCACAACTCAACATTCACCAACTTCATCCACAACCTTTCAAAACTTAAGTCACCATCTTCTAAACTCATAACAGAAAATATCTAATCTTAAGTCATTTAACTCATCCTCAATAGCCTCAAGGCCAAAACATTGTTTATAAGTCTTAAACATAAGTTAAAAAAGTTTGGAAAGTTAGCTCCTTTAAAGTGAAGAAAAATAAGTTTTTAGTAAAACAGGGGTCATGCGTATGCATGCCCTGTCCCGCATACGCATGAGTTAAAATTTGGGTGTCCACGTATGCGGTACCCTGCTCGCGTACGTGAGATATCCCAGACAGAAAAGAATGCTCGCGTCGGGTGTTAAAAGTCGCGTACGCATGCTTTGAAAATACATGCTCGCATACGCATGCTAGTGCTGCATACGCGAGACCCCCAGACAGTGGAGAATGTCCGCGTCGCGTGCACAGGTCTGCGTATGCACACTGTATCAGATTTAGAAAGTTTTTAAAGCTACAGAAATTAGATTTTTGGCCCTAACTTCCAACGTTCATAACTTCCTCTACAAAACTCCATTTTCCTCAAACTTTATATCATTTTAAAACTCCTAAAATTATCTTTAATTTAAAACAAAAATAACTCAATTTCTAGGTCCGAGGCTCAAGTTATGATCCACCAAAGTTCATTAAAAACAAGGTTACAAAATTTGTTAAAGTCTTCTAGTTTTCAAAATTCTCAACTCAAACCAAATTATCCGTACCAAAAAATAACACAAAACCTCATACCAAGTATTTCTCAACCATCTCTCATTCATTATTTATTAAAACCATTTAATCTTCACTAACTTACTTAGATTCTTATCAACATTCTCATCATAAAACAATATCACTACAAGTCAAATCCATCAATATCCTCACTTCCTCAACTCAACCATAATCAAAGCTCACCATCACCACCAATTGTTAACAACATCAACCACAATATTCAATACTCATTATCATCATCAACATTCATAATCAAACACCAATAATCACCATCCAAGTTCATCAAAATCATCACAATCATCAATAATTATCATACATCATCAACACCAATAATTTCCAACAATCACCATCAACCACAATAACCAATAACTATAAAAAATTAACATCAAATCATTATCATATTAGAATCCACCACAATCATACCTCAACATATACAATTTTTTCAATCTCCATCAACATACATATACCATAAACACAATTCAAACAACCATATATCCAATTCAATCTTATCCTATGGTCCACTAGCCTAAGTTTCACGAAACATTACATATTACATAAAGGAAACCAAAACCATACCTTGTCCGATTATCCTCTATGCACATAACTACTTCACCACAAGCTTTCGAAGCCTCCACTCAATACCAAACAACACCAAGAATACTTTAGATCATGAAGAACAACAAGAATCAAGGCTAGGATTTATGACATACAACTAAACACAAGGGTTTAGTGATATCTTACCTTGTCTAACGAGTTTTGGCAAAACCCACTACTCACCCAAGCTAGATTACACCTAAACAAACAAAATCACAAAAATCTATTCAAAACCAAACCTAAAAATGCTAAATTACTTAGCACAGAAAACTGGAGTATGAGACACAAGTTTTTACCAGCAAAGTTTTGTTAGAAATGACGGGCTCGGCAAGAGTTTTGCGTGGCTGCAAACAGTATGCGAATCAGAGCACTGTAGCTCAAGTTATAATGAAACAAGTTGATGATGAATAGTGAAATTTCAATCTCTCTTCCTCTTTTCACTTCAGCACCCCTTTCTTCAAATTAGGGTGGAAATGAGCTGAATACTCATTAAAGGGTGTTTATATATGTTGAGCTTGGGCCCAACTTGGACCCCGCCCAACCCATTAGCGTTTTAGGTTCGTTTGGCCCAACTTTGGGCCAAAATCTTTAAGATTAGTGCCCGGTTTTTAATTCTAAATTATTTTTATATTTCCAAATTAATAAATTCGATTTTTCCTAATTTTATTTACACTCAGTATCAGAAAGACTTAAGGCGGTACTGCCAGCTAAATTACCGATACGCGTTTTTACGCACTTTTCAGCAGAAAATTACTTTTTTCCAATCGAAAAAATTCAATGAATCCAAATTTTATATTTATATTTTCTAATTAATATTTCTAATTTTTTGAACCTATTCCGGACAATTAAATTATATTTTTATTTTATGTTAATTAAACGATTAACTAATTCCGGTTCTTACATCTCCCTTCTTTAATTTCCTTTTTGTTCCCCCTCTGTGACTGAACCACAACCCCCTCCTACTTAATTTTCATCATTCTTCCTTATTCCAAAGCCCCCAACCGAACCTCTCAACCCTCCTAACCGATGCCAACCCTTTCCCCCGCTTCCTCTATTTTCTATTTTATTTGCTCGGGGACGAGCAAAAAATTTAAGTTTGGTGTTGTTGCATTGCTTATTATCTATATTTTTCTTCTATGGCACCCAAGAAAGGCGAGTCTTCCTCATGGAAGAGAAAAGGGAAGGAGCCTCAAACCGGTGCATTTGACACTAACCGGTTGAGTTCCAAACTCCATGAAGAGCACTTCTTCGAAATAACGGGAAAAAAGAAGGTGATCCCCGAAGTCTGCTCTGACTTTAAGCCAGATGAGTATCCAGAGATCTGCCACCAGATAGAAAGGAGAGGTTGGAAAATTCTGAATAATCCACCTATTGAGATGGGCCAGCTGAAGGTCTAGGAATTTTATGGCAATGTATGAATTACCTACAAAGATGTGCAGGGTGTGAATCCAAACCCCAAGGACTACCACACTATGGTGAGAGGGAAGATCTTGGATTTTAGCCCAAAGAGTGTTAGGGTGGCGTTCCAATTGCCACCTCCGAGTTGTGGGTTGGACACTTATAGTTAGGGGATGGCTAGGGACTGGAGGTATGATGAGATTCTTGCAGATATTTGCCTCCCGGGAGCCTAATGGAAGTTAGGAGCAAACAAACAACCAAACCAACTAAGCTGGCATGACCTTAAGCCGGTGGCTAGGGGTGGTTGGAATTCATCAAACGGTCTATTCTTCCCATTAGAAACCATTTGGAGTGCACAATGGACCGAGCTGTCTGGTACGCAGAATTGTGATCTCTGGTAATGGCTCCAATAACTTGGTGCTCTAATATTAATTCATAATATGTCACAACTCCGTGTAGCTGACCAGCAAGTGCACTGGGTCATCCAAGTAATAAACCTTACGTGAGTAAGGGTCGATCCCACGGAGATTGTTGGTATGAAGCAAGCTATGGTCATCTTGTAAATCTTAGTCAGGCGGATTCAAATGTGATTGAATTAGATAATTAAAAGATAAATAAAATAGGATAGAAATACTTATATAAATTCATTGGTAGGAAATTCAGATAAGCGTATGGAGATACTGTATGGCTCTAGAACGTCTGCTTTCCTACTGCTTCAATCCAATCCTTCTTACTCCTCTCCATGGCAAGCTGTATGTAGGGTGTCACTGTCGTCAATGGCTACTTCCCATCCTCTCAGTGAAAAAGGACCACATGCTCTGTTACGGCACGGATAATCATCTGTCGGTTCCCGATCATACTGGAATAGGATTCTTCGTCCTTTTGCGTCTGTCACTACGCCCAGCACTCGCGAGTTTGAAGCTCGTCACAGTCATTCGATTATTGAATCCTACTCGGAATACCACAGACAAGGTTTAGACTTTCCGGATTCTCATGAATGCCGCCATCAATTCTAGCTTATACCACGAAGACTTTGATTCCACGGAATGTGAAGCTCGGTTTTCAGGCGAGTCGACCATGCATCGTGGGTCAACAATACAAGAGATATGCGCCCGGTCTAATGTAGAACGGAGGTGGTTGTCAGGCACGCGTTCATAGGTGAGAATGATGATGAGTGTCACGGATCATCACATTCATCAAGTTGTAGTGCAACGAATATCTTGGAATAAGAACAAGTTGAATTGAATAGAAGAAAATAGTAATTACATTAATACTCGAGGTACAGTAGAGCTCCACACCTTAATCTATGGAGTGTAGAAACTCTACCGTTGAAAATACATAAGTGGTAAAGGTTCAGGCATGGCCGTGAGGCCATCCCCCCTAGGCGTGATCACAGGATCAAAATACAATCCAGGATTGGTCAAAAGACGAATAATACAATAGTAAAAAGTTCTATTTATACTAAACTAGTTACTAGGGTTTACAGAAATAAGTCTAAGTGCAGAAATCCACTTCCGGGGCCCACTTTGGTGTGTGCTTGGGCTGAGCTTTAGCTATCCACGTGCAGAGGCTATTTCTGGAGTTGAACGCCAGGTTGTAACCTGTTTCTGGCGTTCAACTCTGGTTCGTGACGTTTTTCTGGCGTTTAACTCCAGACTGCAGCGTATAAGTGGCGTTGAGCGCCAGTTTGCGTCATCAATTCTCGAAAAAAGTATGAACTATTATATATTTCTGAAAAGCCCTGGATGTCTACTTTCCAACGCCGTTAGAAGTGCGCCATTTGGAGTTCTGTATCTCTAGAAAATCCATTTTGAGTGCAGGGAGGTCAGAATCCATTAGCATCAGCAGTCCTTTTGTCAGCCTTTCATCAGAGTTTTGCTCAGTTCCCTCAATTTCAGGAAAAATTCTCCTGAAATCACAGAAAAACACACAAACTCATAGTAAAGTTCAGAAATGTGAATTTAGCATAAAAACTAATAAAAACATCCCTAAAAGTAACTAGATCCTACTAAAAACATACTAAAAACAATGCCAAAAAGCATATAAATTATCCGCTCATCACAACACCAAACTTAAATTGTTGCTTTTCCCCAAGCAACTGAAAATCAAATAGGATAAAAAGAAGAGAATATACTATAAATTTCAAACTATCAATGAATATTAATTCTAATTAGATGAGCGGGACTTGTAGCTTTTTGCCTCTGAATAGTTTTGGCATCTCACTTTATCCCTTGATGTTCAGAATGATTGGCATCTATAGGAACTTAGAATTTCAGATAGTGTTATTGATTCTCCTAGTTAAGTATGTTAATTCTTAAACACAGTTACTTTTGAGTCTTGGCCGTGGCCCAAAGCACTCTGTTTTCCAGTATTACCACCGGATACATCCATGCCACAGACACATAACTGGGTGAACCTTTTTAGATTGTGACTCAGCTTTGCTAGAGTCCCCAATTAGAGGTGTCCTGGGTTCTTAAGCACACTCTTTTTGCTTTGGATCACGACTTTAATCGCTCAGTCTCAAGCTTTTCACTTGACACCTTCACGCCACAAGCACATGGTTAGGGACAGCTTGGTTTAGCCGCTTAGGCCAGGATTTTATTCCTTTAGGACCTCCTATCCACTGATGCTCAAAGCCTTGGATCCTTTTTATTACCCTTGCCTTTTGGTTTTAAGGGCTATTGGCTTTTTCTGCTTGCTTTTTTTTTTCTTTTTCTTTCTATTTTTTTCGCTTTTTTTTTTTCTTTTTTTCACTGCTTTTTCTTACTTCAAGAATCAAATTCATGATTTTTCAGATTATCAATAACATTTCTCTTTGTTCATCATTCTTCAAGAGCCAACATATTTAACATTCATAAATAACAAATTCAAAAGACATATGCACTGTTCAAGCATTCATTCAGAAAACAGAAAGTATTTGCCACCACATCAATATAATTAAATTAAATTCAAAGATAAATTCGAAACTCATGTACTTCTTGTTCTTTTGAATTAAAATATTTTTCATTTAAGAGAGGTGAAGGATTCATGGAATTATTCATAGCCTTAAGACATAGCTTACTAAATACTAATGATCATGGAGTAGAGACACAAAACATAAATAAACATTTAACATAGAGAAACGAAAAACAGAGAAATTAAGAACAAGGAATGAGTCCACCTTAGTGATGATGGTGTTTTCTCCTTGAAGAACCAATGATGTCCTTGAGCTCTTCTATGCCTCTTGTTTTTGTTGCTCCTCCCTCATTGCTTTTTTATCTTCTATAATTTCATGGAGAATGATGGAGTGCTCTTGATGTTCTACCCTTAGTTGATCCATGTTGTGACTCAAATCTTCAAGAGAAGTGTTGAGTTGTTCCCAATAGTTGTTTGGAGGAAAGTGCATCCCTTGAGGTATCTCAGGGATTTCTTGATGATGATGAGCTTCCTCATGCGTTCCTTGGGCTTCATGAGTGGGCTCTCTTGTTTGCTCCATCCTTCTTTTAGTGATGGGCTTCTCTTCCTCAATGGGAATGTCTCCTTCTATGAAAGCTCCAGCTGAGTAACATAGATGGCAAATAAGATGAGGAAAAGCTAGCCCTGCCATGGGAGAGGGCTTATCGGCTATTTTGTAGAATTCAAGGGAGATGACTTCATGAACTTCTACTTCCTCTCCAATCATGATGCTATGAATCATGATGGCCCGGTCTACAGTAACTTCAGACCGGTTGCTAGTGGGGATGATGGAGCGTTGGATGAACTCCAACCATCCTCTAGCCACGGGCTTGAGGTCCAATCTTCTTAGTTGAATCATATTACCTTTGGAATCTATTTTCCATTGAGCTCCTTCCACACATATGTCCCTAAGGACTTGGTCTAACCTTTGATTGAAGTTGACCTTTCTTGTGTAAGGGCGTTCATCACCTTGCATCATGGGCAAGTTAAACACCAATCTTACATTTTCCGGACTAAAATCTAAGTATTTCCCCCGAACCATTGTAGTGTAATTCTTTGGGTTTGGGTTCTTACTTTGATCATGGTTCCTAGTGATCCATGCATTGGCATAGAACTCTTGAACCATTAGGATGCCGACTTGTTGAATGGGGTTGGTTAGAACTTCCCAACCTCTTCTTTGGATTTCATGTCGGATCTCCGGCTACTCATTTTTCTTGAGTTTGAAAGGGACCTCGGGGATCACCTTCTTCTTGGCCACAACATCATAGAAGTGGTCTTGATGGGCTTTGGAGATGAACCTTTCCATCTTCCATGACTCGGAGGTGGAAGCTTTTGCCTTCCCTTTCCCTTTTCTAGAGCTTTCTCCGGTCTTAGGTGCCATCAATGGTAATGGAAAAACAAAAAGCTATGCTTTTACCACACCAAACTTAGAAAATTGCTCGCCCTCGAGCAAGAAAAGAAAGAATAGAAGAAGAAGAAGAAGAAAATATGGAAGAGAGGGGGAAAGGTGTATTCGGCCAAGGTATAGAAGAGGGGGTTGTATTGTGTGAAAATGGAGTAGAATGGAGGGGTATATATAGGGAAGAGAGGGAGGTGAGGTTCGGCCATTTAGGGTGGGATGGGTGGGAAATTGATTTTGAATTTTGAAGGTAGGTGGGCTTTATGGGGAAGTGAAGATGGATGTGAGTGGTGAAGGGTTTTTGAGGAAGAGTGTTTATGGGATTTTGTGAAGAAGGGGTGAGAAGAGGTGAGTGGAGGTAGGTGGGGATCCTGTGGGGTCCACAGATCCTGAGGTGTTCAAGGATTTACACCCTTGCACCAAATTAGGCATGCAAAATGCCTTTGCATACAATTCTGGGCGTTCAGCGCCAGATTGATGCTTGTTCTGGGCGTTGAATGCCCATTTGTAGCCCATTTCTGGCGTTGAACGCCAGAACCATGCTTGTTCTGGGCGTTCAGCGCCAGCTCTCCTCCAGGGTGCATTTCTGGCGTTCAAACGCCCAGATGCTGCCCATTTCTGGCGTTCAGCGCCAGAACCATGCTCTGTTCTGGCGTTGAATGCCAGCCAGATGCTTCTTACCGGCGTTTAAACGCCAATAAGGTCTTCCTCCAGGGTGTGATTTTTTTCTGCTGTTTTTGATTCTGTTTTTAATTTTTCTATTTTTTTCGTGACTCCACATGATCATGAACCTAATAAAACATAAAAGAACAATAAAATAAAAATAAAATTAGATAATTAAGAATTGGTTTGCCTCCCAACAAGCGCTTTTTTAATGTCAATAGCTTGACAGTGGGATCTCATGGAGCCTCACGGATGTACAGAGATTTGTTGAGACCTCTCAACACCAAACTTAGAGTTTGGATATGGGGGTTTGACACCAAACTTAGAGTTTGGTTGTGGCCTCCCAACACCAAACTTAGAGTTTGACTGTGGGGGCTTTGGTTGTCTCTGCAGTGAGAGAAGCTTCTTATGCTTCCTCTCCATGGGTACAGAGAGAGATCCTTGAGTTTTAAACACAAGGTTGTCCTCATTTATTTGAAGGATCAATTCTCCTCTGTCCACATCAATCACAGCTCTTGCTGTGGCTAGGAAAGGTCTTCCTAGGATGATGGATTCATCCTCATCCTTTCCAGTGTCTAAGATTATGAAATCAGCAGGGATGTAAAGGCCTTCAACCTTTACTAACATGTCCTCTACTTTTCCATAAGCTATTTTCATGGATCTATCTGCTATCTCTAATGAGAAATTGGCCTCCTGTACCTCAAGAGTTCTTAGTCTCTTCATTACAGAGAGTGTCATGAGGTTTATTCCTGACCCAAGGTCACACAGAACTTTTTTAAAGGTCATGGTGCCTATGGTACAGGGTATTAAGAACTTTCCAGGATCCTGTTTCTTCTGAGGCAATCTCAGTTGATCCAGATCACTTAGTTCATTAATGAGCAAGGGAGGTTCATCTTCCCAAGTCTCATTACCAAATAATTTGGCATTCAGCTTCATGATTGCACCAAGATACTTAGCAACTTGCTCTTTAGTAACATCCTCATTCTCTTCAGAAGAAGAATACTCATCAGAGCTCATGAAGGGCATAAGGAGGTTTAATGGAATCTCTATGGTCTCTAGATGAGCCTCAGATTCCTTTGGTTCCTCAGAGGGAAGCTCCTTATTGATCACTGGACGTCCCAGGAGGTCTTCCTCACTGGGATTCACATCCTCTCCCTCCCTTGTAGGTTCGGCCATGTTGATCATATCAATGGCCTTGCACTCTCCTTTTGGATTCTCTTCAGTATTACTTGGGAGATTATTAGGAGGGGTTTCAGTGATTTTCTTACTCAACTGGCCCACTTGTGCCTCCAGATTTCTTATGGAGGACCTTATTTCACTCATGAAACTTAAAGTGGCCTTTGACAGAGCAGAGACTAAGTTTGCTAAATTAGAAGTATTTTGTTCATAATTCTCTGTCTGTTGCTGAGAAGATGATGGAAAAGGCTTGCTTGGCCTATTTCTTCCACCATTGTTAAAGCCTTGTTGAGGCTTTTGTTGATCCTTCCATGAGAAATTTGGATGGTTTCTCCATGATGAATTATAGGTGTTTCCATAAGGTTCACCCATGTAATTTACCTCTGCTATTGTAGGGTTCTCAAGATCATAAGCTTCTTCTTCAGAAGATGCCTCTTTAGTACTGTTGGATGCATTTTGCCATCCATGCATACTTTGGGAAATCATGTTGACTTGCTGAGTCAACACTTTGTTCTGAGCCAATATGGCATTCAGAGCATCAATCTCAAGAACTCCCTTCTTCTGAGGCGTCTCATTATTCACAGAATTCCTCTCAGAAGTGTACATGAATTGATTATTTGCAACCATGTCAATAAGTTCTTGAGCTTCTGCAGGCGTTTTCTTTAGGTGAATGGACCCACCTGCAGAATGGTCCAGTGACATCTTAGAGAATTCAGACAGACCATAATAGAATATATCCAGAATGGTCCATTCTGAAAGCATGTCAGGAGGACACCTTTTGGTCATCTATTTGTATCTTTCCCAAGCTTCATAGAGGGATTCACCATCTTTTTGCTTGAATGTCTGAACATCCACTCTAAGCTTGCTCAGCTTTTGAGGAGGAAAGAACTTAGCCAAGAAGGCCGTGACCAGCTTATCCCAGGAGTCCAGGCTATCCTTAGGTTGTGAGTCCAACCATATTCTAGCTCTGTCTCTTACAGCAAAAGGGAAAAGCATGAGCCTGTAGACTTCCGGATTTATTCCATTCGTCTTTACAGTCTCACAGATTTGCAAGAATTCAGTTAAAAACTGATAGGGATCTTTTGATGGAAGTCCATGGAACTTGCAGTTTTGTTGCATTAGAGCAACTAGCTGAGGTTTCAGCTCAAAATTGTTTGCTCCAATGGCAGGGATGGAGATGCTCCTTCCATCAAACTTGGAAGTAGGTGTAGAATAATCACCAAGCATCCTCCTTGCATTATTATTATTTTCGGCTGCCATCTCCTTTTCTTTTTCGGAAATTCCTGACAGGTGCTCGCTGGTTTGTTGTAATTTGGCTTCTCTTAATTTCCTCTTCAGCGTCCTTTCAGGTTCTGGATCTGTTTCAACAAGGATGTCCTTGTCTTTGCTCCTGCTCATATGAAAAAGGAGGGAACAGAAAATAATAATAGGGATCCTCTTTACCACAGTATAGAGATTCCCTTGTGTTAGTAGTAGAAAAGAAGAATAAGAATTAAGAAGAGAAGAATTCGAACTCAGATGAGAGGAGGGGGTTCGAATTTTAGGTGAGGAGAAGTGTTAGTAGATGAATGAATAAATAGAATGAGAAGAGAGAGAGGGAGAATTCGAAAACAATTAAACTAATAAATTAAAATTTTAAAAATAAATTTCGAAAATAAAAATTTAAATTAAATTAAAATTAAAATAATTAGTTAATTAAAATTTGAATTTTGAAAAAGAGGGAGATATTTTCGAAAATTAGAAAGAGAAGGGTAGTTAGATGGTTTTGAAAAAGATAAGAAACAAACAAAAAGTTAGTTAGTTGATTGAAACCATTTGGAGTGCACAATGGACCGAGCTGTCTGGTACGCAGAATTGTGATCTCTGGTAATGGCTCTAATAACTTGGTGCTCTAATCTTAATTCATAATATGTCACAACTCCGTGTAGCTGACCAGCAACTGCATTAGGTCGTCCAAGTAATAAACCTTACGTGAGTAAGGGTCGATCCCACGGAGATTGTTGGTATGAAACAAGCTATGGTCATCTTGTAAATCTCAGTTAGGCGGATTCAAATGTGATTGAATTAGATAATTAAAAGATAAATAAAATAGGATAGAAATACTTATGTAAATTCATTGGTAGGAATTTCAGATAAGCGTATGGAGATACTGAATGGCTCTAGAACGTCTGCTTTCCTACTGCTTCAATCCAATCCTTCTTACTCCTTTCCATGGCAAGCTGTATGTAGGGTGTCACCGTCGTCAATGGCTACTTCCCATCCTCTCAGTGAAAAAGGACCACATGCTCTGTCACGGCACGGCTAATCATCTGTTGGTTCCCGATCATACTGGAATAGGATTCTTCGTCCTTTTGCGTCTATCACTACGCCCAGCACTCGCGAGTTTGAAGCTCGTCACAGTCATTCGATCATTGAATCCTACTCGGAATACCACAGACAAGGTTTAGACTTTTCGGATTCTCATGAATGCCGCCATCAATTCTAGCTTATACCACGAAGACTTTGATTCCACAGAATGTGAAGCTCGGTTGTCAGGCGAGTCGACCATGCATCGTGGGTCAACAATCCAAGAGATATGCGCCCGGTCTAATGTAGAACGGAGGTGGTTGTCAGGCATGCGTTCATAGGTGAGAATGATGATGAGTGTCACGGATCATCACATTCATCAAGTTGTAGTGCAACGAATATCTTGGAATAAGAACAAGTTGAATTAAATAGAAGAAAATAGTAATTGCATTAATACTCGAGGTACAGTAGAGCTCCACACCTTAATCTATGGAGTGTAGAAACTCTACCGTTGAAAATACATAAGTGGTAAAGGTTCAGGCATGGCCGTGAGGCCAGCCCCCCTAGGCGTGATCACAGGATCAAAATACAATCCAGGATTGGTCAAAAGACGAATAATACAATAGTAAAAAGTTCTATTTATACTAAACTAGTTACTAGGGTTTACAGAAATAAGTCTAAGTGCAGAAATCCACTTCCGGGGACCACTTTGGTGTGTGCTTGGGCTGAGCTTTAGCTATCCACGTGCAGAGGCTATTTCTGGAGTTGAACGCCAGGTTGTAACCTGTTTCTGGCGTTCAACTCTGGTTCGTGACGTTTTTCTGGTGTTTAACTCCAGACTGCAACGTATAAGTGGCGTTGAGCGCCAGTTTGCGTCGTCAATTCTCGAATAAAGTATAGAATATTATATATATGGCTGGAAAGCCCTGGATGTCTACTTTCCAACGCCGTTGGAAGCGCGCCATTTGGAGTTCTGTAGCTCCAGAAAATCCATTTTGAGTGCAGGGAGGTCAGAATCCATCAGCATCAGCAGTCCTTTTGTCAGCCTTTCATCAGAGTTTTGCTCAGTTCCCTCAATTTTAGGCAAAATTCACCTGAAATCACAGAAAAACACACAAACTCATAGTAAAATCCAGAAATGTGAATTTATCATAAAAACTAATAAAAACATCCCTAAAAGTAACTAGATCCTACTAAAAATATACTAAAAACAATGCCAAAAAGCGTATAAATTATCCGCTCATCACTGTCATGATACATTGTATCATGATAGGGTATGAGGTGGGGTGGAAAACAACATTCCATAGCAGATTTATAGTGTATCCTCCAACGCCAACATTCATGCCAAGTTAGCGTTCCCTTACCTCATCCACCGCCTGTGTGAGGCCTCAGGAGTCATCTTGGAGAATGACTTCCCAATTGCCATTGAAAGGCCGCTCTCCAAGAAATCTATGGAACAGACCAGGGAGTATGCTTGAGTCTAGAGGCAAGAAGCTCCGCAAGCTCCACTACTGCTGCAAGATCAGCCTCTCCTACCTCAAGGGCACTATTTTCCTCTCCAGGAGTATTGGCAACAGTTGACCTCCTCCTTTGAGCAGATGAACATGACT
The DNA here is from genome assembly GCF_000816755.2 of Arachis ipaensis. Taxonomy (NCBI): domain Eukaryota; kingdom Viridiplantae; phylum Streptophyta; class Magnoliopsida; order Fabales; family Fabaceae; genus Arachis; species Arachis ipaensis. The sequence continues at coordinate 18,666,522 of NC_029786.2, read as the reverse complement.
CAAGAGAGCCATGGCACCCTCCTCCATCAGATTATTACAGAACAAGAGAGTCAGCGCCATGAGCTTTACTAAGTGAGACAAGATATGGGGTGACTGAGAGAACCGTATGGAGCACAGCTTGATGAGGGAGATGGCCACCATGATGACTGAGGTAGTTGAGTTTCCTTTCCTTCCTATCTTCCTTTCCTTTATTATTGTTTTATTTTCCCTATTTTCTATTTGAATTTTCTGTCTTTTGCATGATCCATAGTATTTTTAGTCTTTTTAGTTTATTTTCGATTAACTTTAATTTTTCTAAATCCTCATGTATCACTTCCCAAGCTTAATTAGAAAAAAAAAACAAAGAAAGAAAAGTGGTGTAATGCATGAGAAGTTGAGTTTAATATACAATTGTCTTGTTAAATTATATGTGGTGGTATTTATCTGTGATTGTGATTGTATGAAAAAGAATAGAGCATGAATGACCTTGGAAAAGAGGAGATGTTAACTCTTGATGAACAGGAATCTAGAGAAGTATTATGAAATCTCCTAAATAAACAAGATATTGACCCTTGAAATAAAAGAAACAACAAGAAAAAGAAAAGCTAAAAGCAAGGCCTAAGGCTCTGAGTATCAATGACTAGGAAGGTTAAAAATGATCAAAGCTCAAACAGTTATTTTCCTAACTATATGCTTCTGCTATGACTATGTCAAGGGAATCTTGAGACAGAGTACTAAGAGTCAAAGCCAAGTGCTAATAAAGAGAAGGCAAAGGCTCTGAGCACCACTGATGGGAAAGAATCAAAAGAAAAAAATTAAGAGTTCAAAGAGTTCCCTAGTTAAGTGCTTGTGGTGTTTCTATGTCAAACAATGTTTGAGACAAAACATTTAGAGTCACGATAGGCTCAAGGTGCAAAGCACCAAAGAAAATAAAAGAGAATGTTGTATTCAAGGATCAATCACAGGTTAAAAGAGAGAGACTTCATAACATCATTCAGATTCTAGTTCTATATGGTATTGACATTCCCAAGATTTCAAGGGACAGTAAGATGCCAACTCTAGTCATGATCACAGTGTGCTAAACCCCACTTGAGAGACAGACATGAGCTTCATTGAGGATTCAACTCTTAAGCAAAACCATATCTCAGGTTTATATTATTTAAGTTTCTTGAGGACAAACAACGATTTAAATTTAGTGTTGTGATGCATGAGCATCATTCTTATCTTTTTCTATTGATTTATATGTGGATTTGTTGAATTCTTATGAGATTTAGGTGGTTTAAGCCCCTATAGATGCTACTTTGAGCTATTGTTGCTTTTTGTTGTTTTTAGGTAGTATTCGGATGAAAAGACTTGGCAAAATTCATGAAGAAGCAAAGAAGGAGTTATGCGTACGCATCTACTGTGCGTATGCACGACTGCACAAGCTAAACAAGCCTAATTCTATTTTGTCGTGTTGGCGCTAAACGCAGTGACTCTGTGTTTAGCGCTAGGAGCCTCGTAATTTGTGCATACTTCACTGCCAAGATGGCACTAAATGCCAGCAACATGGCGTTTAGTGTCGAGAGCATTGATGAGAGTGGTCCCCACGTCCTCAACAAATCAACACGGAAAGCTTATGGATTTGAATTTTAAATCAAATAACAATAGAAAAGATACATTTATATTTTAATTTAAGTTTTAAAATTAATTTTAATTAAGACTATAAAAGGGGAAAAGATTTGCCCTGCGGGCTCTCTCTTCTCTTCTTCCTCATTCCGTATTTTTACACTTTTTATTACAACTCTAGGTTTTTCTCTAAGTCATGAGTAACTAAACCTCCATTGTTAAGGTTAGGAGTCCTATTTATTTTAATGGATTAACACTATTGTCATTCTACTCTTAATCAATGCACTGATTTATATTCAAGGATTAATTTCATTCTTCATCCTAGGAATTAAAGTATATTAGAAGATAACTCTTTTTCTATTTGAATTCCTTTTGAATCTCGGAAGAGTTATATCACTGGAATTACAATTTAAACCTAATTCCTCATAATTCTCTAATTATCTGGATTTAACACGATACGTGACATATAATCGTCTTATTTTTGGGTTCTTAGGGTTTGTGTGGCTTATAAACTAGAAATTGAAGTTAACCTTCTAATTTCATTAAGTGACCAAGAAATTGGCAGTTGATTAGGTTAGAGGAGATTAAATTACTAAGGAATTAGAGTTTAATCACTTGAGGGTTGCCATGAATTGACTCTTTGCATAATTAAAGTAAGTGATAAGAATTGTTAATTCGAAAATCTAAACATCTCCAAAGCCGTAACTGTTTTCTCAACCTATTTTCACCACTAAATCACTGTTTGCTTTTTTTGAACTCTTAATTCATTATTATTTATGCTTTTTGCACTCAAAACTACTAATTTCAACTTGTCTAACTAGAATAGTCATTCAACTATTGTTGCTTAGTCCATTAATTCTCGTGGGATCAACACTCACTCAGTTGAGTTATTACTTAGTATGACTCGATGTACTTGCCGGTAAGTTTGTGGTATTTAAAATCTACATCAGTGTTACATTATGGTATCAGAGTAGTTCATCCTTGTAAGCCTGAGGAATGGACTGCTTATGCTTCTGAGCATACTCTAAGTCGTGTTTATATACTATTTAGGATATTTGATTGATAAACATAGCATAAAGTTCATGAGCATACTTTTGGGAAATAGAAGCACTTAACTTGAGATATTGAGACTGATCACCTTGATATCGCTTGTTTGGTGTGAATAGGACCCAAATGGTAACTCGTGGATGCGGTCGAACGCGTAGCCGGAGAGGAAATAAGGGGGGCGCACCGGCAGATAACCATGCTGAGTTCTTGGCTGCTATGACTAATCTCGCAAATGCTATGCAAGTAAATGTTGTGGCTACTAATAAGAAAATAGAGAGGATGGCACAACATGTGGGAAACAAAAATGGTAGTGGACCGGGAAACTACCAAGTTGATGGTGGCCCGATGACACTGGCTGCATTTCTGAAGGTGAACCTTCCAATGTTCAAGGGTTCAATCTGTCCCACCGAAGCTGACAATTGGTTTCAGGCTATGGAGAAGGAATTACAAGCTTAACATGTACTTGAGAGCCAGTAACTGACTGAAAAAGCTCAATTCTGGTGGCAAAGAGCTCATCGTCTGTTGCAACAGAGTAATGGGGATGGAGCTATCACTTGGAAGATGTTCAAAGGTGAATTCTATAAGAAGTACTTCCTAAATTCTGCGAGGAGAGCTAAGGAGTTGGAGTTGCTACAGTTAAAGTAAGGGTTTATGTCTGTGGCAGAATATACCAACAAATTTAAGGATCTGTGTCCTTTTTCGAAGATTTTCCAAGGAACGCTTGAAGCTTACGAGGAGTGGAAGTGCCTTAAATATCAGGATGATCTTCAAGATGATACAATGAGAGCTGTGGCACCTCTAGAGATCAAGAACTTTGCTGAATTGGTCAACAAAAGCCGAATGGTTGAGGAGTGCTCCAAAAAGAGCTCAATGGCAAGGGATAATCGTGGAGGTTTCTAAAATAGAGGATGTGAAGGTCCAAACTTTAAGAGGATGGGCTACACCCTACAACCCCACCATGTCCAGAATAATTTTCAAGAGAACGATAACAACAATTACCGAGAAAGAGAAAGAGGGAAGCAAGATCAAGTTTCCTGTAATGATTTGACTTGTAGGAGGTGCGGAAGCTATCATCCCGCTACTTCGTGTAAAGCTTGGGCTTATGTTACTCTTGTGGTGGTGCTGGTCACGTCATAAAATTGTCCGGAGAAGAAGAGTCAGAATGCCGGAGGAGCTCAACGGCAGCAAGGTCGTGTTTTCACCCTAACGGCAGGTGAAGCTGCTAGGTCAGAAACTCTGAATCGAGGTAAAATACGAGATTAATAATAAGATTTTACTTGCCTTACATGATACTAGAATGAAAACTTTCATTCGTAGTCTTTGATACTTGCCTTGCATGAAGTAGGTGAATAAATAAGTTCTTGATGGCAAACGATAAGAGTGGCACAACAGAAGCGTGGCAGTTTTGATGACTTTAGGGCTATTATGATGTTAAAGAGAAGTTTTGGGATATAAGTTTGTTTTGAGGGTTGACGGAGGATCAAGGAATGGAAAGTTGAGATAAGAAGTGCTACCCTCACCTGTTTTATTTCAGCGATTGAAAATTTTTTAGGGCAAACTTTTTATTAAGATGGGTAGGATGTAAAACCCCGCAAAATACTAAATAATTAAGTGATGACTAATAAATAAATTAAATGAGAATGAAAAGGATTAGAAATTTAATATTTATAATTTGGAGAAATAAAAATATTTAGGATGCAAATTAAAATGCACATCTTAAAGGTTTTGACCCAAAATTAGGCCAACGGACTAAGAAAATAAAATTGGGCCTTACTGGGTCCAAGCTCTCATATATATACCCACACTTAATGAGATTTCAGCTAACATTCACCCTATTTAGTGAGAGAGAGCCGAAAATGAAAGAAGAGAGAAAAGAGGGATGAAACCTTATCTTCCTTCAACTTCAATTATCCACAACTTTTACTACGCACCTCCGATCGCTGTACCGTTTGCGGCCACACGAAGCTTGTCTCCTTCTCTTCAATTCTATCTTGTTAGTTTAGTGAGTACTTTAAAATCTCAGCCCCATTTTGTCATTCAAATCTGAAATTATGTTTTTGGTAAGGGCATTGAGAATTTTTAGTGATTTTGATGTTATAGGGGTTCTCTAGCTTATGTTCTTGGTGGTATCCATCACTAATTTCAGTGAGTAAAGGTAAAAAACCTTTTTTTTTCTCTTGGTTCATCAATTTATGAAATTCCTAGTTTTAATATTGTGTCAAATTGTATAATATAACATTAGATTGAGTGATTGAGAGCTTGGCTTGGTAAAATCTTGCAAGGGAGAGCTTGAAAACTTAGAATTGCAACATTAAAGTACGGGTAGTAGTTTCGAGTAGCCATTATGTAAGGTTTTGTGAAAACGTAGGTTAATTGTCCCTAAGATAAGTTGAATAGAATTGATTATTGATATGCTTAAATAATAGTTAGTATGAGTGTTGTGTTGGTTGATATATTTTGGTATGAAATTGAGAATGAAAATAATGAGTTTTAGATGAATTGAGAAGTGTTATGTGTTGTTATTGCAATTGAATATTGTGATATATGTTGGTATGATTGAAATTGTGATGAAATGAAATGTGGTTGATTTTATAATGGAAATGGATATGGAATTGGGCTGGAGGTCGTGATTGGGTGAGAAAATTTCCTATGTGGTAAGTTGAGGTAAGTGGTGTGAATTGTTGTATGAGAATGTGATGATTGATTATTGGTTGATTAGAAAATTGGATATATAAATGTTGTATGTTCTTGATGAATATGAATATGTTGATACGATGGGTTAAAAAAGTTAGAAGTGGGTTAATTTAGGGTTGGAATGGTTGAGCATTGATGAATGAGTGTTTTGGAGGTGTATATATGGTTTTGGACAGGTTTAGAATTGAATTGAATTGCGAATTTATGAAATTGATGGATTATGAGAATTTGGTAAAATAAATTTTTAGTCAACTTCGACAGGCCATAACTTGGCACTCGAAGTTTAGATTTGGATGAGATTTATCTTAAATAAAAGCTAGTGAAAAGATCTTTAAAACCATCTAAGAATAAAAGAAAAATGAATTTTGTAGAGAAAGTTATGAGAGTTTGAAATTGGATAAAAAAAACTGAATTCTGTAGAAATTGCAGAAAATTGAGGTCATGCGTACGCATGATGGGCGAAATAGAATTGAAATGATTTCGTGCAAGTTTCATGCGCACACACAAAAATGGAGTTGCACGTACGCACAAGGCATGCGTACGCACAACTGTCCTGTTTTTCAAAAGTGATTATTTTTAACTGTTTTTGCCTATTCAATCGTTGTTTCACTTCTGTAACCCCTATTTGAGATCCAATGACTAGTTTCTATGATGAGAATGAGTTGGGATGATTGAATGACGAGAATGAGTTGAGAAGATTGAATGATGAGAATGAGTTGAGATGATGAAATGATAAGATTGAGTTGAGATGATTGAATGATGAGAATGAGTTAAGATGATTGAATGACGAGAACGAGTTGATATGATTAAATAATGAGATTAAGTTGAGATGATTGAATGATGAGAATTAGTTGAGATTATTGAATGACAAGAACGGGTTGATATGATTAAATAATGAGATTAAGTTGATATGACTGAATGATGAATTTAGTTAATTCGAGAGGACGATGAGAATAAGTTGATATGATTGGATGAAAAGATCAAATTTGATTGATATTTGAGCTTTCGAAGTAAGATGCAAGGATTGTGGTTTTGTCCTTCTTGCTTCTGGATGGTATTTGAGCTTCCAGGGTAGATGCAATGATTGTGATTTTATCCTGCTTGTTTATGGTCGGTATTTGAGCTTCCCGGATAGATACAAGGATTGTGATTTTGTCCTGCTTGCTCTAGGTTGGTATTTGAACTTTCTAGATAGATGCAAGGATGGAGGTTTTGTCCCACTTGCTCCAGGATGGAATTGAGACTGTTGACCCTCTGTCGTAAGATGTGGAGGGCACTTAGACCTTTCCGAATGATTCCCTCATTATATTCGAGCTTGGGGATGCACGCACCGAGGGACTGTTCAGGGTTCGCTACCGGACACATCGGGTTTTGACTTATAACCGACGGATAAGCTCATTGGTCATAGAACAGACATGCATCATTTGTATTTGTGTGTATTGTTTGGGTGTGCATATTATTTTTGGCTTGTCTTCTTGATTAATTGTATCTATATGTTGATTGATCTATTTGCTTTATATGTTCTCTCTATTTGTATATACTTTGTATTGTCTTGTATATGTCTGCACAACTGAGAGATCTCTTATGCTAGCAGTGGTGACACTGAGGGTTGTCATTGATGAGATGTGGTGATTGAGGTTTGTGGATAAACTGAGAATAAATGGATAACACTGAGACTAAGTTTTGATATTGAATTATTGAGGTTGGAAAACTATGATATTTAGAGAGATGGTGACTCGTATCGGGGAGAACTGAGATTTAGAGATCACTAATATATTTGAGATTTAGTTTATTACTTTGTTCGGATTAGAAGGAACCCTAGACTTGAACCTTGAATGATTGGAGATTAGGATTGCCTAGCGGGTTCATGTGATTTTATATAGTCTCTATTTGGAATTATTGCCCTGTTGGAAACCCATGGGTTGGGGGTTCTCACCCGTTTCGGAAATTTTTGTTTTTCAGATGCAGGTCTTGGCGCTTCACAGTGAGCGGAAGGTCTATTTGGAAAGAAGCGAAGAAGACTTATTATTTTGTTTTGATTTTAGAATCTCTCCTTCTCTTTTGAAAACTTACATGATGTAATTACTTTAAAGTCTTGTCTTTAGAGACTTATGATGTATTTTGGAGAGATAAGTTATGTTATCCAAACTATTTTACTGTTACAGCTCTAGCCGGCTTAATCTTCGCGAGTCGAGACTAGTAGATATTTATATATATATATATATATATATATATATATATATATATATATTATATATATATATATATATATATATATATATATATATATATATATATATATGTATCTTTACTCTTATTCTTCCTTTGAGCTTTGATTATCTACTTTTTTCCGATGCGCTTATGTATCTTATCGAGTGTGAACGATTGGCGAATTATCTCTTCCTCGAGTTTTAGGTTGTGTTTGTTTCTAAGAACAGGACAAGACAAGACACTGGGAACAAGATACAAAGGACAGAAACACAAAATTTTGTGTTCTTATATTCTGTTTGGTGATAAATTAAAACAAAAAATAAAAATCCAATTTATTCTTTTTTTAAAAAAATTTGAGAAGAAAAATATAATAATAAAAAAGATAATTATAAAAAAATAACAACAATAATAAAAAAATATGTGTCATTTGTTAATGTTTTTATATCTTTTTTATCAAGATGAACACAAAATATAATAATTCAATATCTCTAAATACAATATTTCTGTTCATGTCTCATCTGTTAATATAATATCTCTTTTTATATATAAGTATTTATATCCCAATCTTATATCATAACACTAAATTATAATTGAATTATGATTTAAGCATAAAGCTGCTAATGATAGGATGTTACAAATATAATAATTTCAATGTCAATAATTTGAAGGGCAGAATGGTGCATACACAATTAATTGATTATTCAGGTATATGTACGTAAACAAAGCTAATCTGTGAAGCAAAAAAGGATGGATGATAGATATATAGCCCTGAACAATTCATTCTTGTGCTGATTGAAACATAGATGTTGACAAATGGCTTTCGTGGTTGTGTTTCTAATAATTTAAATAACATTTTTGGGACCACTTAAAGAAATACATATACATCGTCTAATTAAAGGTTCAATATTATTTATCAAATTTATTTGCTAGGCCTAGAATGATATGTTATATTTATTGAGGATGAAGTACTAAAATATTAACTGAAAGTTTATATCATTGATAAAAATAATAAAAATATCATTTTTTTTAATTATAAGTAGCATATAATTTTTGTATTTAATATATAATTTGTAAATTTAATAATTTATCCATTTATTAATTAATCTTTAGACAGACAAGCAACTGCCAACATGTTGTAAGTTGTAACTTAAACGGCATCTAATTAATATTCTTATCTGTTGACAAAAATTCTGTTTAATTTATTTTAATTTTTGGTATACTTATATTTAATGGATTCATCATATTTTGGTTCAACAACTTTATTTTCGAGAAAAAGTGAGGAATTTGACAAAAACTAAAGCACACTAGATTTTAAAGAAATCTTATAAAATTGTACACATGTACACAACAACAACAGAATTCTTTAATAAAGTTTAGTCATCAATTTTCTCAAGTATACAACCCAATTCTCCATCTAATAATGTATATATATAACTGAATACATTTATTTCCTTTTATAACCAATTAACCCCATTTCATAGTCTAAGATCAAAACCCAAGAAGCTTGGACCTTTAGTTTAAGCTAGATCTATCTTACAAATACTTTTAGTTATATTTGTCTTTTCCAAAGTGAAAAAGTCTATAAAATGAAAAAAAAAATCATGTTTGAATTAATAACTTTTGTTCTAAGTAAATTTCACAAATTAATTTAATAATAATGATTAATTTTTAATTTATTTTTACTTTATAAATATTCTCTCTTCAGAAAAAACAAATTTTAATTGAATTTAATTTTGGTTGCCTACAATATCCTCTAATTCAACAGGTCAAGTACTAATTCGTTACGGATCTGAGGCAGGATTCGAACCTCTGACACTTACTTAAGAGGACAAGTGAGTTGGCCACTCGACCAACCTAAATTAAATTAATTTAAATTAAGTTTGGTCATAGTCTAGATCTACACATACACCACTTATTCATTATAAGATGAGAGTGTAAATTTTAAATGTAAGAAAAACTCACCCTCTATCTAAAAAGATAAAAAAAAAAAAAAAAGCTGAGACTTGTTTTATTCAACATTTATTTATGATAAAAAAAAATTTTAACGGTCTTGATAATTATCACGAAAGACAATAAGGTCTTTAACAAAAAAAAAATTATTTTTGGCTCATGATCTTTATTTTTATGAGACTGATTAACCTCTTTGTCAATATTTTCTATCGGTATTAACGGAATAAGCTTACATAGCGTGTTAAGCCGTTCATTTATCCATTAAGAACTAATTAGGATTAACAAATTCTTTTTTGTTGAGAGTTTCGTTATCTTTTTAGGACAATTATCAAGGCCATTTAGTTTTTTTTTATTATCTTTTTTAAATACATTAGCTAAATTTATTATGTAAAATTAAGAAATATTAGTGATTTTTAAATTCTTTTTATTTATAAAAATTAAATAGAGAATACATTAGTGATTAACGTGTCATGTAATTATACTTTAAAAAGAAATCATTGACATAGAGACTAACGAATCTCATGAAGTTAAATATCAAGGGCTGAAAAAGATATTTCTTTTGTTTGAGGGCCTCCTCGTAGTCCTTCGAAAAAATTACCAAAGACCGAATTGAGTATTCACTCTTTATTTATTCTAGCAATAATTAATGAGGGTGGCTGTTACAATACTCCTCTAACGTTTGGAGTTTTAAAACTCCATGAGATTTAAATTTAAAAAAAAATCAAAATAAATTTTATTTATTTATTTAAAATAACCTAGTTGTTCTATTTATCTTCGTCTCTTCTTCTCCTCTATAGGTTAGTCAGCCATCTCACTGTTCATCACTCTTGTTTGTTTTACCGTCGTCGTGCCTCCACCACGTAAGGCCGTCAAGGCCCCATCACCATACCAACCCGCCGACGTCCCGCCACGACACCAACACATTGTCGCTTGCCGCCATGCGGGTCTCGCTGCAACACCAACTTGCAGACTCCACACTGCCACGTCGTTGCTAATTTGTCTTTGCTTCTTTCTCACTATATCTCATTTTTTTCTCATTGCTTCTTTCTTACCAACATCCGTTAGCCACCACGCTCTACCAGGCTTCCGCCTTTATTCTCGCCAACTACGCATTCACCTATAGCCTCCTTCGCCACCACGCGTGGTTCTATTTCTGTTAATCATTTGTCCTTCTCTCCAATAGAATTTAAATTAAAAAAATTAAATTTTAAATTTTGAATATAATGCCATTAATAAATACAAAACAAGAAAAATTTTAGATGTTTTTAATTAATTTATTTTGTTAACAAATATTTTCGCTCTATCTAAAGAAAATAAATAATGTGTTGATAATAAATTAATAACTATATTCAAATAAAATAACATAATTTTGAGTAGCTAGCTAATTAAAAGCATTACAAGTCCATGCAGAAGCAGTGTACAAGCTAGTATCCTTCCAACCAAGCCTCAATGTGCCATCAACATGAGCAAGGCTATAACCATGTGGTGGTGAGAACATATTAAGTATCAATTGTGCTTGAGCCATTGAATTAGCACTCATTGGAACTTGCACAAACCAATTGCTCCTTGAAATGAGTTCATTCCTCCATTGCCTAATAAACTTTTCCTCACCACTCCTTGATGGTCCACCTATGCCCAATATGTTGTTGATCTCCCTAGACAGCACTCCATGCTCAACATTGTGCCTATTAGGATCATCAATTTCCAAGTATGCACCAAGGGAATCAAATAGTGTTGAGTAGTAGTGCAATGATCCAACAAACCTATCCAAGAATGATCCTCCATTGTTTACATCTTGTTCCACTAATGTTATGATTCTTGGCTCCAATTCCTTGATTAGTCTCAAGGTCATCCAGTCCGGCCCGGTTGAATCGTACATTGAATGTTGCAACCAATGAACCGCCACCGTCTCACAAGACCTAATTTGCACCATAGATGCGTCAATTTCCCCGAATTTCGCGACGACAGGGTGGAATTTCAATGGCATTCCAAGCCGTCTGGCGAAATTCGAGAGCTGTTTCCCCGTCTCGACGAGGAGGTCCATGGATGCGCCGATACCGGTCATTGTGACCTCGGGTGGACCCTCATACCTTGTGGCAAGAATGTGGAAGAATGCTGGCCATTGAAGGCCTTGCATGATGTCCAAATCAATGATGTGTATGCATTGGCACCTATTCACTGCCTCAAGAATTGCTTGGTTGGAAGTGAAATGTGCAAATTTGATGAAAGGGGAAACATTGTTGAAAACATGGAATGATGAATGAATGCTCTTGTGATCAATAATCAAAGGTGAACACACACCAAGAAAAGAATTCATGACCCTACTATTCATGGCTTTGGCAAAATATGCAACAACTCTTTCAGCACATGATGCCTTGTAAGGTGAGGCCAATTGTGTTAGCTCCAACAACATCCTTTGAGCATCAACAAGGTTGTCCACAGAGATTGCCACAGCACATTCCATTAGAAGGGTAATCAAATTCAAACCTTGATCATGGATATTATTGTTATTATTATTACTACTACTACTATTGTCGTTAATAATAATATTGTGGTCTAAATTTGAGGTGTTTGATTGAACTTGATGATGAAGACCAAAGTTATTGGTGCTAGGAGGGTCAATATTGGTGCAAGGATCAAATGGGGTTTTCCAAAAAGTGTTTTTTCTTATTGGATTGAAGTTGGGATGGTGAATTGATGAAGGATTATTATTGGACAATAATAACAAGCTATTATCATCATCATTAGCTGTTTGTTGTGGTAAGTCTTCATCAACATTGACATTAAGGTGCTTGGCAATGTTGTCAACCCAATCACATGTTTCATTTTGTTGGTTTTCATTTGGTGAGGGCTTTATTGGAAATTGGATTGATGGGATTGGAGGTGGCAAAGAAACAAGATTTGAATAGTCCCAAGTTTCATGCATAGAGGAACGGTTGATGATCATGTTTGAATTTCCATGAACAACCTCAAACCCAACTTTCATCATAGAGTCAAACACAAATTAAACTAATCAAATGGAAGAAGAGTTCACTTAAATTCGTGAAACTTAAGTAAATTTGAATTATGTAAAAAACTCAATCCGCAAACTATAGAATTTACCTGTAAAATTTTAGATGATCCAAACTTATGATACACTCATACAAGTTTAGAAATTAACTAAAAAATTTGACAACC
>NC_029786.2:18652294-18653848 GCF_000816755.2 Arachis ipaensis | reverse complement strand
CATTCATAAATATATATATATTTGTATAACAAAAAAAAAAAAAGACTATATGAGAAGGAAATTAATTAATAAGGTGTAGCAAAACTGAAAATTAAAGAACAACCAAGGAGAATAGAAGAGGGAGAGGGAATGAGAGAGGGGGTTTTCAAGAAGAGATTAGTGGCACTTTTAAAGGTGAAGTTTGACTAAGACAACAAATGAATTTGTGACAACGTTTACAAATCTAAGGGCTTATTTGGGACCATTTAATTAATTTCCCAAGGTTATGAACTTATGATCGATGGCCGGCATAATCAAACCAATTAGAAAATGTTAATTGACTAAATGCTAAACATTACACGTAGATTTGGCAGTGATCTTAACATTATTATATAGGAAAAGTATAGGTAACCAACAAGATTTTTGAACAATGTGTAAACAATGTGAATTAATAGGGTTAAAAGAGTAAATTTAATTAGTAGCATTAAATTAGAGTATAATGTATTTTCATTTGATTGGTGGTTGTTCATGTTGTTCAAAATTTTCATTGTTCCCCTAGCACTCCCCTATTATATATTAATGAAGCTAAATGTATGTCTTCAGGATTTTATTACCAGCTGTCATATTCATACGTTGCTTAAAAATTTCAGCTATGTTAAAAAGGAGTTTTACTTTTCTTGTAATAAATAGTGCATAAAGAGCCTAAATTTTTTTAAATTTAAACTTTAATTACATATGATTTCTTTTTATCAAAATTAAGGTATTTACCACTAAGAGTAGTGAATAATTCCTATGCTATACGATAAGGAACAAGGTGAAGTATCACCAATTCACCATATCTCACATCCCATACATGGATCATGATAATTAAGAATAAGTATAGGAAATTGATTTTTAATTAGTCAATGTTAATCAATTTTTTTATTGTAAAATTATATTTCTAATTCTTATTTTTAAAGAGTTTATAATTTAGGGTTAGAATTTAGAAATAAAAAAAATTATTGATATTAGTTGAAAAAATTGACTCTCTATTTAAACTCAGTAATAATTAGTTAGTTGAAATTAGTTAAAATTTTAGGAGTAAAGTTCATCAACTTGCAGGAATCAAATTTGTGCTTTTTTTTTTAATTATTATTATAAAATACGAGTGTATTCCTTTTCAACTACATCAACTAACTCTTGTGGTTATTTGCATCAACGTCATTGTAAAAGCAATATATTAATTTAAGACTTATATGAATAAATTTTTATTTAAAGTGTGATTACTACTTACTAATTTAGGCATTTAAATATCTGTTTAATTTATGTAACTGTTTATAAACCTGATGTAAATAGCTAGGAGAGGGACGTTTTGATTTGTTCTTTTGCTAAAGTGATGGCGAAGGAGCAACTACCCCATTAAATAATAGGATTAATTAATGTTACAAAAAATATATTAAGAAAATTGTCTTTGAGGCAGTGTATTCTGTTAGAATATATATAAAGTCACATAAGAGTTGTTTAAATTAGGGTTGGAGTGAATCTGAGTTAGTTCAAACTCAACTCATTAATATCTCAATAAATTAAGTTCATAAA
>NC_029786.2:18650295-18652257 GCF_000816755.2 Arachis ipaensis | reverse complement strand
CATAATTATTTATTTTTTTCATTTATTTTTTCATTTATGCGTTCAGATATATATGGAAAAATACAGGAAAAGTAAAAATAATGTTAATCTCTTTGAACTTTTCTATTGCTTTGTTTTAAGAATGAAAAATGGGAAATGTATTATCCTACATCTTTCTGCAAATTCCAAATCACATCATAAATTATCTTCATAAGTGTTTTTTCCATGATACTTCTCCTCAAACATATTGTTTATATAGTAATAACAAGATTAGATTTCTGTTGTTATATCCCATGAGAGGCGCAAAGGATGAAAGACCACATAAATACAAAAATGAGAAAAATAAATGATTATGAAAATAGCCAATATTTTAGAATAAATGAAAATTACTACTATAAATATTATAAAAAATAAATAAAAAAATTTGATATTTTTTTTAAATATTATAAACATTAATCCTTTTTAATAATTTTGATATTAAAAATAATCTTTAATAATTAAATTTTTCTAACAGACTCGTAAATTAATTTGATTATAATTATATATAATTTATGATAAATACTAATACATATTTAGGGATAAGTATTGTTTTGGTCCCTCACGTTGAGGGTCGGAATCGAACCCATCCCTGGTGTATATTTTGATTTAAAATCATCCTTAATGTTGTATTTGATTTTAAAATCGTCCTTTTAAATATATTTTTTTCTAAATGACAAAAATACCCTTTTTTCACCATTTCATTCTTCTTGTTCTTCTTCCTCCAGGAGAACAAATTCTGTTCTTGTTCTTCTTCTTCCAGAAGAAGAAATTCTTCCATTAACAAAACTCAAAACTTCAAATCTTAATATAGTTAACAAAATCCAATTACAAGAATTAAAAATACCCCTTTTTTTCACCATTTCATTCTTCTGGTTCTTTTTCCTCCAGGAGAACAAATTCTATTCTTGTTCTTCTTCTTCCAGAAGATAGAAGAAATTCTTCCATTAACAAACTCAAAATTTCAAATTTTAATACAGTTAACAAAATTCAATTACAAGAATTAAAAATACTTAAATTCATCTCCAATTACAAAAATAAAAAATCTATCATTTTAATTACGAAGAACAATCAAATACAAAAAAAAAAGAACAAAAATTAGAGAGAAACACAAAATTCAAAAACAAAAATACAACAGTAATCCAGAAATCCAAAAATCCAGAAATAAGAATAAAAATAAAACCAACAATAAAAATTAGAAAATTAGGGATTATGATGAACAACATCAAATTCTCCAACTCTAACAACAACAACATATTTAATTTCTTTTTAAAACAGAAAGAATGAAACTTTATCTTATAAAAAGCATGGAGGTCGCCGTTGTTGCTCTTGGAGATCGCCATCGGGGTGGAAGTCGTCGTTGGCCGCTGCTGCTCTTGGAGATCACTGCACCGTCGAGGTGAAGGTCGTCATTGGCCGCTGCTGCGCTTGGAGGTCGCCACGCCGTCGGGTGGAGGTCGCCGCGCCGTCGGAGTGGAGCGCCGTGCCATCAGGGTGGAGGTCGCCGTCAAGGTGAAGTGTGTGTGGCGGTTATATGTGATGGAGAAGAAGAAGAAGAAGGAGGTGGTGTGTGATGGTTGTGTGTGAAGAAGAAAAAGAAGAGTGATTGTTGTGTGTGAAGAAGAAGAAGGAGAAGGAGTTGCGCTGTGTGTTTTGTGTTGTAACGGTGGAGTGAAGAAGATAGGGTTTGAAGTTAGAGAGGTGAGAGAATACAAGGGTAAAATGGTCAAAAAGGACAATTTTAATACCAAATATAACATTAAGGACGATTTTAAATCAAAATATACACCAGGGACGGATTCGATTCCGACCCTTAACGTGAAGGACCAAAACAATACTTAACCCACATATTTATTTATTTATATATATAGCTAGTAAAATATCTTTTTTATGTGATATAATATCTAAATCATAATATTTTATCTATTTTATTTTATTATAGATTAA
>NC_029786.2:18642890-18650163 GCF_000816755.2 Arachis ipaensis | reverse complement strand
AGAATATAGCACGTTTATACTTATCTTTTGATATAAACTTTATAGTTATTGAGGATATAAAAAGAAAAATAGAATAAGAAGGAGTTAAAAGTATTTTTCTTGTTTTAGCTAGTGTAGCAGTTTTATATATTAGAAGAGAGAGCTATGACTTGGTTTTTGAGTATCTTCTATTCACTTGTGTATAACTCTAATGGTTACACTATTATTCAGATTAATCACATCAGATTCAATACACTTTTTTCTACTTCATTGTCTTCTTGGTTTAGCTCTCTGTTATAAATGTTTTGTTCATTTCTTATTCTTTGAGCTTCTGTATTTGAACTTCTATATGGTATCACGAGCTTCTAGTTTTTCTCAACTATGGATGCATCTCTACATTCATCTAATAATTCAC
The DNA here is from genome assembly GCF_000816755.2 of Arachis ipaensis. Classification (NCBI taxonomy): domain Eukaryota; kingdom Viridiplantae; phylum Streptophyta; class Magnoliopsida; order Fabales; family Fabaceae; genus Arachis; species Arachis ipaensis. The sequence goes on along the minus strand of NC_029786.2, from coordinate 18,649,769 downwards.
CTCCTGGGAATAACAACAACAATTCAAACCCTGAAAATTCTGCCAACAACAACAACAATCTTCTTGCTAATCTCAATCCCTTTTCTTTTCCACCTCAATTGTTCAACTCCCGACCCTTTACTCCGATTAGTGATAAATTAGGAGAAAGAAATCACAAGACTTGGCAACAACAAGCTCGAGGTCAGCTTTTGGAAAATCATCTCTATAAAGATCGTGTTCCTCCTAAATTAACTATGATTGAAGATCAACAAAATGATCGAGTCATCAGCGTATACCCAGTGGCTTCAAGATGATTATAATCTCCAGTCTTGGCTTCTGGCATCTATTGATCCCGTAATCAAAACCAAAATGGTTGGTTGCTCTTTCAGTCATGAAATTTGGGGCAGAATTGAACAATATTTTGAAGAATCAACCAAATATCGTGTCAAACAGCTCAAAGCACAAATCAAGATTATCAAAAAGCAAGGTTCAACAGCTTCAGGATATGTTTCAAAAATCACGGAGATTGCAGATTCTTTAGTAGCTTTAGGCTCTCCTTTAACTGTTGAAGAATATGTTGATGCACTGTGATGGTAATCAGTGGCTAAGAGAAGGGGGGTTGAATTTTAGCCCTTTTTTGCTGAATATTAATTTTTGCCTTTTAGAGAACCTTCTGGAGATATTTCTGCTTTCGTCTCGTGTCGAGTTGAGAGACACTTTTGTTTTGTCTCGTGCCGAGTTGAGAGACACTTTTGTTTTCATCTCCAGGTTAACAGAAACAGAGAAAGGAGTAGAGAAGAAGAATTAACACCAGATATATCCTGATTCAGCCACTAAGTGCAATGTGGCCTACATCCAGTCTCCATCACAATAATGATGGAATTTCACTATGTTATCACAACATTACAAACACCAATTTCTTCCTAAGAACTACCCATTTCTATATGGGACAAATTCAAATTCTATACCCAATCTGAATTTGACTAGGACTCAAAACCTAGCTTTCAACTGCAAAGTACTCACCTAACTTGTAAGGGAACAAGTCCGGATTCCAACCCAACCTTAACTTTACTAGGACTCAAACCTAGCCTTCAATCCGCAAAGTGCTAACCCAACTTGCAAAGGAATTCCCTCAAGATCATGACAATAAAACAAAAATACATACAAAGAATTTCTGAGATAACTATGGCTTTTTCTTTAACTCTCTGTCTTTTTTCACTCATTGGCTTTTTCTTACAAAACCTCACATTTTTTCTTTTACCAATGAAACACAGACAGACTAAATTGAGAAAAAAAATATTCAATGAAAGCCATGAAGGAGAATAATGAACAGCTCAAAGAGCTATGGGAACCCAAACGTGTGCTCTCACTCCTTGATTTCAACCCTTAGCTGTTCACCCTTATTATAGAAGGAGAAGCTTCCAAGGTTGAAACCGATTCAACCAACCCAGCAACTTCTTCTCCAACATAGGCTAAGTCACGGTTTGAACAAAGGGAAGAGAGAGGAAAAACCGAAACTACATGCATGTACCTCTCTCAACCTTTTTCATCCATTTTCTTCAATCTTGGCCATTGATCTTGACTTTGGCCCCAAGAATTGATTCTGAACGTTGATGAGCGTCTGACCCAGGTTGACTTCAAACTTTCCATTTTTGCTTCTTCCCTACCTGAGACTCAAAGGCTATGTTCTTCACAAAAATGGAAATGAATCTTTGCTGTGTCTTCAAGATAGATTTGTTTCATGAACCGAGGCCTTTCTTTCCTTCCATGGCAACAAAATCTTAAAGCCTTTCTCCAAATATTTTCTTCTGTGGAAACAATCTTCTTCCCTCTGTGTCTTCCATTTTTTTCTTCTTCTATGAAAGAGTGATTTGACTGAAGCAAGAGAGAGGAGAGAGAAGAGAGAATAGCTTTCATATAGAGCTTGTGGCCTTTGGTCATAACCCACTCTCTATGCATTCTATTTTCTTTCTCTCTTTCTTGAAAGATGATGTGATTTGACCAAAGGAGAGAGAAGAGAGAAGGAAGAAAGCTTTTGGTGGAAGTTTTTAATTACATTAAAGAGAATTGAATTCTCACTTCTAGTAACCAAGAAATTAAATTAAATTTAATTTTCACTTCCTGTTACCAATACATGGAGTCACGTGTTTGGCTTTTGGTTACTTAAGTATGAACTTAATTGAATTGCAATTTGAAGTCCATTAACCATGAGAGTAGGTAACCGAACCTTGCTTGATTATTTGGGCCACTTCCTTCTTTTCTTTTGCTTTGCCAATATTAATTCATGGGCTTGTGATTTTGGGCCTGTCCCAATCTTAAGGTTCAGCCACTTGATTAATTTTGCACAAGCCTAAATTAATTCAATGATCATCTTGGGTTTGTTTAGCATTTGGCCAAATATTGAAAACTGATTTGCTTCCTGCACACTTGAACAAGAATCATCAAACAACCTATTGAAAATTATTAAATAAAATGCTTAATAATAATTTTAATAATTTCCTAATTTATATTTTAATAATGTTTGATCATCATAGAAGTTTTCCAAACTCAACACACTGCTTGAGGGATTGAATAAAGAATATCAAGTTCTAATTCACACTGTCAATTCCAAACGAAAAATTTTTAGTCTTTGTGAGGTTGAAACTCAAATTTTAACCTTTGATGATATGCTTGATAAATTCCAAAAATTCACAGCCTCTATGATTCAAGCTAATATCTCTCAGAGTTCATTTCCTTCCAATTCCAATCCTGGTCATGGTTTTGGAGGAAAAAGAGGTAGAGGTGGTAGGTTTTCACGGGGAGGCAGATCCTTTTTCAATCAGAACAGGCCACAATGCCAAGTATGTGGTAAATTTGATCACATTACTTGGCATTGTTTCAACAGGTTCAACCAGCATATACCTCCTCCATCATAGAATTCTCGGACTCTTTCTTCCACTTCCTTCACCAATTCTCCAAACTCTTCTAATCTGTCACAAGCCAGCACCACTACAACTACACGTCCACCACCAACACCTTCCTTTCATAACCCTACAGCCTATATGGCAGTACCCACATCTGTGACAGACCCTAACTGGTACTTGGACACTAGAGCATCTCATCATGTTACACCATATTCTTCATCCTTCATTTCCAGCTCTGAATACTCTGGCCCAAATCAAATTCAGATTGGAAATGGATCAGGTTTGCCAATTAAGAGTCTTGGTAACTCATTCTTATATTCTATTGATTCTAAACATTTTTTTAAATTGCAAAATTTAATATTTTCTCCTAACATCACAAATAATTTAATTAGTGCTGCAAAATTTGCTGAAGGTAACAAAGTATTTTTCGAATTTCATGCTTATGTTTGCTTTGTTAAATGTCAGTTCACTAAGAAGGTATTGATGCAAGGATTTAGATTTGGAGGAATTTACAAGTTCATCAATGTGGCTGTCCCTTACTCTTCTCCTACTATTTTTTCACCTTCAGTGTTTACTGTTTCTCATGTCTCTTTTGATCTTTGGCATAAACGATTAGGCCATACAAATAGAAAATCTGTTCTTGAAATTCTGACTCAATGACACTTCTAGTATTAATAATAAGAGAAATTTGCAAATTGATGTGTGTGAAAATTATGCTAGAGCAAAAATGCATAAACTCCCCTTTCCTGCCTCAAATACTATTTATAATACACCTTTACAGCTTGTTATTTCGGATGTTTAGGGCCCTGCTCCTTACACCTCTCACTTGAATTTTCGTTACTATGTTACTTTTATTGATGCCTACTCTAGATACACCTATCTTTATTTACTGGTTTCTAAATCTCAAGTCCTACAGGCCTTCAGACAATTTAAATTATACATTGAAAATCTAACTAAACACAAGATACGAGACTTTCAGTCAGATAATGGGGGAGAATTTACCTCTCATAAATTTACTAATTTTCTAGCACAAGAGGGCATCTTACAAAGGTTTTCTTGCCCTTATACTCCAGAGCAAAATGGTATGGCTGAAAGAAAATATCGGCATCTCATTGAAATGAGTATTGCTATGTTATCCACAGCATCCATGCCATTAACATTCTGGAATGAAGCAGTATTAACTGCCACTTACACTATTAATCGAATACCTACTCCTATCCTAGCAAATAAATCCCCCTATGAAGTTCTTTTTGGTGTTAAACCTGATTACAATGGCTTTAGAATTTTTGGGAGTGCTTTCTACCCTCTTCTTCGGCCTTACAGCAACACTAAACTAGATGATAGATCTAGCAAATGTGTTTTTATAGGTTATGATTCCAAATATAAGGGTTATAAATGTCTTGCTTCTTGTGGCAGAATTTATACAGCTAGGCATGTTCTCTTTGATGAATTTGACTTTCCTTATAATTCATTGTTTCAACTTAATTGTACTAATCATAGTAGTGACAGTCAATTCGATTACTCTGTTCCAAGTATAGGTGGTCATTTTCAGAACCAGATATATACTACTCCTATACGACACATTACTCAACCTGTTTCTGCTACTACAACTGACTCTACATCTCCTAATTAGACACTTCTTCAGATACCCCTGCTCATTCTGAGAGTAATGACACTGCTTCTCACTTCCAACATCCTATTCCCTCCCTAGATTCTTCTTATACTCCTAATATGAATATTGTTAGTAATTTCACTCCTTCTCTTCCTCACAATACTCATCCCATGATGAATAGATCTAAGACTGGTCACTCTAAACCAAACATATATGCAGTTTCTAAATCTGTCACAGCCTCTTTAGAAAATCCACCAAAATTCTCACCTATAGCCTTAACCATCCCCCAATGGAAACAAGCTATGTAAGAAGAATTTGATGCATTGCAAAGAATAAACACCTGGACACTGGTAGACCTCAGCATTGTAAAGTGATAGGAAGTAAATGGATATTTACCGTAAAAAAGATCCCTAATAGTTCTGTTCAGAGATACAAAGCGAGATTGGTGGCCCAGGAGTATAACCAATCTGAAGGTTTTGACTTACAGGTCTACAGCCTAGTTATTAGACCAGCAACGGTTAGATTAGTGTTAAGTATTGTCCTTTCCAAAGACTGGGTAATTAGACAACTAGATTTTTAACAATGCCTTTTTAAATGGAAACTTGAATGAAACTATCTATATGTCACAACCGTGTGGGTTTGAACAGGATGCTGCTACTCTTGTATGCAAACTCAATAAATCTTTTTATGGTCTCAAACAAGCACCAAAGGAGCAGTTTCTAAAGCTTAGTACCACATTACAATCCTTTGGCTTTCAAAGTACAAAATTTGATATCAGTCTTTTTATTAAACATGGTTCACATTATCTAATTTACATTTTATGCTATGTTGATGACAGTATTATAACCAGTAATGATGCTATTAAAATTAACAATATGATTCTCCAGTTAAACAAAACTTTTACATTGAAAGATTTAGGACCACTTTCATATTTTTTGGGTATTGAGGTTCACAGGAACAACGCTAGTTAGCTCCACTTATCGTAGACTAAATATATAACTGATGTACTTTTGAAATTAGGCATGAGTGAGGCAAGTGCTATGCCCACCCCTATGATTTTTGCTTTATAACTTTTGTCTACAGGGTCAGAACGATTTGAGGATCCTAAATTGTTTAGGTATGTTGTTGGCACACTGCAATATATTACCATCACAAGACCATATTTGAGCTTTGCTATTAGCAAAGTAAGCCAATTTATGCACTCGCCACTATTGGCTCACTGGAAAACAGTAAAGAGAATCTTAAGATACCTTCAAGGAACTAAGCATTATGGCTTAGTCTTTCACAAATGTACTGATTATAGGTTGTATGGATTCTCTGATTCAGATTGGGCAGCAGACTTGGATGATCGAAGGTCATTCTCTGGTTATTGTGCATTCTTAGGTACTAATCTAATCTCTTGGTCATGCAGGAAGCAACCTACTATTAGCAGGTCCTCCACTGAAGTTGAGTTTCGGAGTCTTGCTGCATGTGAGGCTGAACTTGTCTGGATCAGGAATCTTCTTTTGGAGTTACAAATTGAAGTACCTACAGTTCCAGCCATTTACTGTGACAATTTAAGCATTGTGCTTCTCAATGCCAATCCAGTATTGCATGATAAGACGAAGCATTTTCAATTGGACATTCAATTCATCAGAGACAAAATCAATTCGAAGCAACTACAAATTGTTCACATACCAGAGATTGAGCAAATAGCTGATATACTTAGCAAACCCCTTTCAACCTCATCGTTTGAAAGACTTAAGGCCAAACTCAGAGTTGTTCCTCAACACAACTTTGAGTTTGAAGGGGGGTATTGAGGATATAAAAGGAAAAGTAGAATAACAAGAAGGAGTTAGAAGTAATTTTCTTGTTTTAGTTAGTGTAGCAGCTCTATATATTAGAAGAGGAGCTATGACTTAGTATCATGTTTGTTGGCTCAGAGACTGGTACTAAATTTTCTGTCTCTGTTTTCAAAATTTCAGTATTTTAGTACCTCGAAAAAGTAGGGACACAAGAGACTGAAATTTTTAGAGACAGAGGCTGAAATTTTAATAACATTTTATACCTAAAATACTCTCATTGCAATTAATTAATTTCAATTTTACCCTTTGTGCAAATTAAATTAGAGCTTTATTCTTGTTTCAATTTCTGTCTTCCAATTTATACCAAACAAAATATTGAGATTTATTTCAATCTCTGTCTCTTAGTCTCTGTCTCTCAGTCTCAGTCTTTTAGTCTCTGTCTCTCCACCAAATACTACCTAATGATTACACTATTATTCAGATTAATCACATCAAATTCAATACACTCTTCTCTGTTTTATTGTCTTCTTGGTTTAGCTCTCTGTTATGAATGTTTTGTTCATTTCTTATTCTTTGAGCTTCTGTATTTAAACTTCTATAA
>NC_029786.2:18623323-18642749 GCF_000816755.2 Arachis ipaensis | reverse complement strand
TAGTATTTTATTTATTTATTTATTTATTTATTTATTTATTTATTTATTTATTTATTTACTTATTTATTTATTTATTTATTTATTTATTTTATTAAAATTATTACCCCTTATTACCCTTATCATTTCCCATATAATATAATATAATATTCGGTATCTAAGCTAAGGTAGCAATCAGGAAATGGAGAATATCAATAATTGAAATCCAGGTCATAGATTACGTTGAAATGGAAACTATTCAGATTGTGAACTCATATTTTGCTGTGGACAGTTATGGTTTCTTTTTCATTATTATTTTTTATTTACTTTTTTTTTAATGATTGGTGTGTTTTCAAAAGTTTCTATTATTTAGTAGTGTTTTATATCAAAATCACATCTAGAATTTATTACACAAAGCAAGAACGTGGCTCACCCATTTTATCTTCTTGCTCATTAAAAAAAAAAAATGAAAAGCCATGATATATAAGACTCTTATGAACTATGTTAAAAGATAGGAAAAATAAATCTTCTCAATTTTTTATTAATTGAAGGAATAAAGAGTAATTTTTAATATTTTAAAACTTTTTTTATATTTATTTTTATTTTACTTATAAAATTAATAATAAAAGATCATATTTTATTTTTTTAAATGAAAAAAATGGAGAGTCTCCATTCCTAAGATAGAGTACTTGGGAATTGGTAAAGTCTTTTGAAAGCAATGTTAGAAAATATATATAGTTATTTTGAAGATCTTTTGGCGAAGTCTTTACTCTTTAGTTTTAGTATCTATGAAAACATCACCATATTTTCTGAAAATATCAACAATAAATAAATTTTAGATATTTTACCATTTATTTATATCTTTTCCGCATAAAAACTTTTGCTACTTCTCTTTACGTAAAAGAGGCTATCTTATCTTTGTTTCTATTGTTATTGTGATTGTATATTTGCTTGTATTAAGGGAATGGATCTAAAAATTTTGACGGTACCCACAACTTATCATAGAATCTGTTTTTATTTGTATTTATAATGAAGCGAAGATAGTAACATAAGAACGTTTAAAGTTATTTTCACGTAAAGATGTAAATTTATATTGGTACATATTATGCAGTTTGTTCAAAAAAAAATATTCAATTTACTTTTACGAATGATCTCCAATCTTGTTCTTTCTTTCTTCATCTTAATTTAACCAAATTAAATACTTTTTGGTTGAATCATTACATAATATATATCAATATTTAAGTTTAAATGTTTATACGAAGATAATTTCATATTTTTTAAAAATAGTATATTTTGTCTATATCCAAGGATTAAACACCAAGAAAAAAATCATCTAAATTGCATATGTTGAGTCCCAATAAAGTTAGTGGGTACAAGCTTGGATATAATACTTCATCTTTGTCAAAAATATAAGGTTAAATTATACAGTTGGTTTTCAACTATACTTTTATTGAAATTGTAAATTGGTCTCTATATTTTAAAAGTTTATAATTAGGTTCATGTACAAAATATAATTTTATAATTAGGTTTTTAATGACGTTTATTGTAAAAAAAAATATACATTTATCATAATGTCCTCTTCTTCCACTACAAGAAAATAAGCTTTCTGCCACGCTTTAAAAGTGTGCCGAAAAGTGCGAAAAAACGTGCCGATAGCTTTTCCCCACGCTTTTTGAGCTATCGGCACGCTTTTGAAAGGGTCACATCTGCCAGCGTGCCGGTTGCTCTATCACCACGCTTTTGTGGATCTATCGGTACGCTTTCTTTTTGGCCACGCTTTCAAATCTTGCCACGCTTAAAAGCGTGGCCATAGGTTTTAATCTGTCGGTACGCTTTTAAAGCGTACCGAAAAGTTCACATATCGTCACACTTTTGAAGCGTGCCAAGAAAGTTGGTTTTGGCTACGCTTTGAAAGCGTGCCGATAGAGCACATACAGCCACGCTTTTAAAAGCGTGGCTTTCCCACTAAAACCTTTTGCCACGCTTTCAAAGCGTGGCCTATTCCTTTGTCAAATTAAAAAAAAGGAAAAAATTAGAATGCATAATAATAATTAAAAATTACAGTTCTATCATAATTAAAAACAGAAATTAGTGGCCACCCTCACAAAAGCGTGCCCATAGACCACTTTTCGGCACGCTTTAAAAGCGTGGCAAGAAAAAAGGGTGCCGACAGGCCTTTTTTCTTGTAGTGTTCATCTTCTCCCTTTTTTTCCTTCTCCTCTCTTTAGCTTTTCTGTTCTTCTTCTTCCATTACCACCCTGAGCCACCACCGCCAAAGCCCAGCTGCCCATTTCTTCCATAAAATCAACACAAAAATAGTAGTTCAATTTACCACAATCATATAAAAACAACAACAAATCAATATATTATAATCTGATAACTGAATAGCTAAAAAAATAAAAAAAAAACTTTTATGATAATGTAAAGACAGAACGCAAGATGAGAGGGAGATAAAGCACGGCAATACAAAGACTGGCGAGGGAGAGTAGCAGCGACGCGAGCCCCGCCGGATGAGAGAGGCGAGACGGGACTCGTGAGCACAAATGTGGTGGATAGAGGTGAGAGACAGAGAGCGCTGGGGTGGGGTGCTGTTTTGGAAAGTGAAAAAGTGAGAGTGAGAGAGCTGGGGAAGGGGGATAGCCTAGGGAGTTTTTGGTTATTTTCAAATGGTAAATTATACAGTTGGTCCCTATACTTTCACTAAAATTATAAATTAGTCCCTACTATCAAACACGTGCAACTCATACGTTTAAAATAGCGAATATGTTGACGAATATTCTGTTAAATCAAAAGTCACTTGAACAGTGGGGACTAAATTACAAAATTTAATTTTGTTTAGGGACCCAATTACAAACTTTTAAAGTGTAGGGACTAATTTTCAATTTCAGTGAAAGTATAGGGATCAACTGTGTAATTTAACCAAAATATAATGATATCAAACCTTGGCTTGATAAGAACATGGTTGAAATATTAACACATTAGGAAGACATAGCAAAACAAAAGAGTTCTTTTTTTGATAGTTGGTAAAGCTCTCAACCACAAGTAAGAGAAAGTTTAACCTCAAAGAGCAAGTACACAGGTAAGAAATCATAAATACAAAAAAATATCTAAAGAAATTCTCAAACAATATTCTCAAATATCAAACTTGCATCAACTATTTTTTGTCAGATTCTCAGAATTTTTTCGGCATTGCCATCAAGATGAGAATATCTAGTCGATACAGTCTTCTAAGCCCTTAACAATGCTTCTTGCAGCAGCTGAATCAACCAGCTTGTAAATATATATTGTCTATTTTGTCAAGTAGGGATGCTGACTCTTGGGTCTCCCACACTCACCTTGAATCACAGTTTTGTCTTTTATGGTAGAAATTGTAAGAACACGCTATTTTGAATAACGATTTTTAAAAATTTCTCTTATTTAAAATTAAGAAAACTGTGTATCACGATTTTAATCTATTTAAATAGTCGGGCCCAATTCAAAAATAAGAATATTCTAAGTTAGTATTCTCAATAAATAATATTATTTTATTAGAAAACAGTAAAGGAGCTCTCAAAGACGATGTTCTCACTAAGTTAAAATTCTACCGATAAAAGGCATATACCAGCATATCTAGATTAAACCGATTAATCTAAACTGTACCAAAATATTTTAGAGATATTTTGGGTCAAGAATAATTTATGTTATCAATTTCATTAACATTAGTGAAAATATGAATTGATTTGGTATGGCGAAGCCATGTATGTAAGGAACTTGGGATGTGCATGCTTCGTCTTTTGAAGAAATTTTTTACTCAGCTACATGCTTCCAGCCACCTCCTTAATCACCTTTAGCCCTTTTATTATCTCTTCTATTCAATTTTACACTAAAAAATGTTTTCTCAAGTTTTAATGAGCCAAAGAACTAAGTTCATGCTTGATTTGTGAAGCAATCAAAGTTTGAATAAAAATTTCTCTCCGATTAAACAACTCATCATCTCACCCTCTTCACAGCCATATAAATTTTTTTAGGGTGTAGTTGACGATATTGGATGATCTAAAGTTGACCAAGAAGTTTAGAATTGAGGTAAAGTTTAGGTAGAGTTAATTTTCTTTATTGTTGTCATAAACCCTACTTTTGAATCATCGATGAATTGATTGTTTGAGTGTAAAAATGTTAAACTAATGATAATTGAATAATTCTTGAAGTGTGTATGTGAATTATGGATACTCTTAGATAAATTAGAAGTCTTGAGGAGTATAATCATAAGAAGGAGGTGTTTGTTCATGGGAAGGAAGTGTTTATTCATTGTGATGTGTGTGCTTGTTCACAAGAAGGAGGTGCTTGTTCATAAGGTGTTGTGTGCTTAGAGGTGCTTGTTTATAGTAAGGTGTGTGCTAGTTTCATAGAAGAAGAGTTTTCGGGCAAAAATGCAAATAAAAATAGTTTTAGGGTAAAAATGCAAATAAGGCAAGTTTTGGAACAAAAGTAGAAATAATGCTAATTTGGAGGTAAAAGTGTAAATAAGGATAGGTTTAGGACAAGAGTGTGATTAAGAAAAAATCTAAGGTAAAAGGATAATTATGAAAAAATTAAGGGTAAAAATGTTGACAAAGTATAGGGGCAAAACGATAATTCGATATAAAGAAACAAGAAAGAGAGCATAGCTTCTGAAAAGTATGTATTGAATGTTAAAAGGGTCTAAATACTTATAGATTAAACGCTTTGATCCTATGATTGATGAATGGGGCTTTGCCCTACTAAATGAATGATGTAAAAAGTTTTTCCTGACTACTTCCAATTGTACGCATATACGAGACTAGGCTATGCCTGATATATCTTGTGACCGAAAAAAATGTATGTAGGTTCTCCCACACAGAAGGCACATCTGCAGACTGATGCAATTACAGAAGAAAATTTCTACTAATTGTATGCATATACATATATGAGACTGGGCTATGCCTAACATATCTTATGACCGAAAAGAATCTATATGGATTTTATCCATACAAAAAGCATATATACAGAACGTATGCAATTAGGAAAGCTGTATCTAGCAAAGATTCTCAGATACTGTCGGGTTATAGGAAACTAACAAACACATGAGTTCATGGCCTGCTAGGATAGGCATGCATCATATTGTGTGGCATATTCTTATTTGTGTTGTAAATTGTAACTTACGTGTGTTGTTAGTAAATATATGTTTTCTTGATGATAACTGTTGCAGCAATATATTGAGTTTATAGTTATAACTTCTAGAATATGGTAACGTAGCCACACTAAATTCCAATGTTTGAGGAAGTTAGAGACACCGTAAAATGCTATAATTAAGCCAATCCCGTGTGTCGTGCACCCTGTTGAGAACCGTAGATTCTCACCCCCTCTTCTTCACTATTCCTTTTAAATGGAGTCGATGATGATGTTCATTAGATGGTCAAAACCACTCTCAGACCATGATCCAAATTGTAGGAATGCACTTATCTGGAGTTAGCTTAGCACGTGTATGTACATGCTGGAGAATTGCTAAGACTAGCTTATTTTCTCCCCTCCTTTATGTTAGCCTTTTTAGCTTGTGGGTCAAGACTTTGTGATTTAGCTAACCTGAGTTCCAGACTAAGTGCTTATCATAGGTCAAGACCCGGAAGTTTTGAGTATGCAACATATGCATTATAAGTTATTCTATATAAAAAAGTGTATCTCGTTATGATGGTGCATACAATATTTGAGTTATAGAGTCCTACCTGTAAATCCTTGAAGTTTTTGAAGCCTAAGCGGCATTATCAATAATTTTAGTTATTTTAAGTTTGTGAATGAATAAAGTTGTATACGTTGAAGTTATTGTCTAATAAAAGTTATCCTTGATGTAAATCTTGTGACTCCACATTCATCCTTAATCACACCTACTACAAACGACAGGATACTGCAACATATAGTCTATGTATATATAATATTAGAGTCTTGTAGGTGGATGGTCAGGTAGCACCCTGAAAATTAGCATGATCATGACTGAAGCGTGATGTGCTAAAAGTCGGGATGTTACAATTTAGTATCAGGATAGTTCATCCTTAGTAGAGTTTGGGAATTGGATTGATCATGTTTTATTGCATATTCTGTATTTCTTGCTATAAGGATATCCCTTGGGATTCATTTTGAATAACTATCATTGAGCACCCATTTTTAAAATATTTTTACCTAACTTGAGATATTAAGATTAATCAGTTTAATATTAATTGTGTGTGGATAAGACCTTAATGGCTACTAATTGGTATATTAATCAAAGAGAACGTAAGAATCATGATCCAATTAGGGAATAACTACTTTTTATAGAGAATATGACCATCATAGCTATAGCTAGGCTATACGTGATACATCTACTATTACTAATTGGATGGCGGATCGTTTAGAATGTCAGAATAGTGATAATAGTGGTAGTGGTAAAAATGATGCACTCAAAAATGATAAACTAATGACTCTAGCCACTTATCTAAAGAAAATCCACCTCAAATTATGGGGGCTACTATGGCAACAAAGTTTAATGATTGGTTTCAAGATATAGAAAAGTCATTACAAGCACAACATATTCCTAAACAATAATATGTGGAGTTTATGACTTATATGTTAAAAGGGGATGCTCAATATTGATGACAAGAGGTATAACACCTATTACAAGAAAAGGATGGTGAGATTACTTGAGTTGATCTTAGAAGAGATTTTCATAAGTATTTTTCTCAATTGGTTCGCACTACAAAAGAATTGGAACTAATGCAACTTAAACAAATGCTGATAACACAATATATGTCCAAATTTAAAGATGTGTGTCATTTCTCCAAGATATATAAAGGAGCCCCAGAAGATTTCAAGGAATAGAAGTGCCTCAAGTATAAAGGAGATTTCGAGAAGAGATTCTCAACTTGGTCGGCATGATGGAAATAAAGAACTTTGTAGAGTTAGTGAATAAGATTCAACAAGCAAACGAGTGCTCAAGGAAGTGGACAGTTGTAAAATTAAACCGTATGGAACTCCAAAGAAGAGATTTCAATCAGATCTTTGCACCCGAGGTAGTAACTTTAAGACTACATGTTGACTATAGTATTGATCCCAATAAGGTATTAATATCTCCATTTGGTCAAATGGTAACGTCACTAGTAACCAAAACCAAGGTCAAGGGATGCAACCTCAATAGAGTCAAGCACATTCTGTATGCTCAAAGTGTAAAAAGTATAATGGCAATAAACCATGTAGGTACAGTTCGAATGCATGTTATTACTATGGCGAGAAAGGATATATTGCAAAGGACTGTTAGAAAAAGGTTCATTAGGATTTCTTTAGACTCAAATACCAAAAAAAAGTTTCTATCATTATTGCTTATAATGCTATCAAATTCGACTCCCTCATTTAAGATAAGTGCCGCATCAAGGATAAAACCTTAATTGTGCTATATGACTCAAGAGCCTCGCATTCTTCTATATATATGAAATGTGGGCGTACGAGGGACTAAATTCTTTTGAGTTAAATTATGATTCTTTTCTCTTAAATTTTTATAATTTAGAACTTTTTTCTTAACAAATTTTAAACAAGCAAACATTCAATCAAACAAATTAATCCAAGGTTGTCCTTCCTCTTATCCAGTAGTCCTTGGTGAATGTTATTTATATTTGTGCTCTATCCTTCTCTTTTTATAGATTAATTGCTTAATTTTTTTTCTTTGAAATTTGTCCCATTTTCACAACAAAAAATAACAAGATTTTTTATTAGTAATTATAGCTCTCGACCACTCGACTGTGGAAAAAAGACACAGTTTCATTAAGGAACCCCTAATTTGGATCTAAACAAAAAAAAAAGGCTCAACTAACAAAACTATATATAAAATACTTTCAAAAACTAATTAATACTAAGTAACTCTATTAACAGTTTGATCATTTACAATTTTCACCCAATTGTTGGAGAATAGATCCTCTCAATTTTTTTTACACTTCAGGGAATAAAGTGTGATCTCTCACCATTAATTCTATAAGTGGGACCAAAAATAAATATGAGAGAGAGAGAAATGAAGGGTTAGATTAAACAATTGACACCATCCAATTTTTTTTTCATTGGAGAGGATCCACTCCCCAATTGTTGAAGTAGTTATATTCTGTTTTTGTGATATATTGAACATTGATACAGCTGAGTTGGTAGAACAAGTTCTTCCGACTATTCCTTTCAAAATTTAAACTCTAATAGTTATCTCCTTCTCCTTTTATCCAGCTCACTAAACAAGTATAGTTGAATTTAAAGATAACATGATTCAATAGTGCATTATATTCTTCCAACAAGAACTAGATAATAATTTTAATATTTTACACCAAAATTTTTATTCTTGAACCTGCATTTAGAAACTCACATTACAATATAATTAGTTTATTTTCATCATTTAATAAATATTCACCAACTGTTACACATTATTTTGAAATTACATATTCAACACAAATTCACTCAGATATTTTGTAATTCACCAACAAAAAACAAGATAAATATGATTTAATTAAGGGCTGGTTCAAATGTATGTAGGCTTTGTGAGTTTTGATAACTTCTCTTTTATGTCCTAAGGATTCTTTGAGGACAATTCTAATTTCCAATAGAAGATAAAAAATAAGCATAATAATTAAGTTGGTGTAATGTTTACTAAAAAATTGTGTGCATATATTGCTATTTTTTATTTTTTATTTTTTGCGCTTTTTGCAGCACACAAATTTTCGAAGTATAACATAGAAAATTTTGCACATAATACAAATTTAAAAATATAGCATACAAATTTTTGTTACGAATGTATTTTGTTAGTTGGATGAGTCAATATTCTAAATATGTATTTAGTTCTCAAAAAATTTCTATGCTTTATATCAAAATTTTTAGGCTATGTACAAATATTTTTGTATTGTACAACAAAATTTATGTGTTGTACGTATTTCATTGGTAGAGTATACAAATTTTTGCATATAACACAAATTTTTTCGCATAGCACATGAATTGTTGCTGCGAATGTATTTTGTGATTAATTGGGTGAGTCAATGTTCTAGGTATATAATCCTCTAAAAATTTGTACCGTAACCAAAATTTGTGTGTTGTGTTATTTCATTAGTACAGTATATAAATTTTTACATATAACATAAATTTTTACACATAGCACACAACTTTTTGCTGCGAATATATTTTATTAGTTAGGTGAGTCAATATTTTGGATATGAAGTTTTCCAAAAGTTTTTGTGTTATACACCAAAATTTATGTGCTATGCGTATTTTACTGGTTGGGGGAAGAAGAAGATAAAGACGACAAGAACAATGATGATGATAATAAAAGAGGATGAGGAGTAAAAAAAAAAGAGAAGAAGAAATTAAACAACAACAATAACAATATTAAGGAGGAGGAGGAGGATGAGACAGCGGTGGTGGCAACGACAATAATAAAAGAATTGCGTATAAAAAAAGAATATGATGATGACAATGATAACGAAAAAAGAAGAAGATCTGTATCCGAAAGAAAAGAACGCAAACACTTAATTAAAAATTTGGTTTAAAAAATATTTGGACGCCTGACATTTTTTAAATTAAAAACTGATGTCATATACCACAAATATTAAAAATATTATTTCAATAATCAATCATTAAATAATTTATTAAACAAACCTTTTAGGCGAAAGTGATGCTAGCTATGTGTCACAGTAAATTTTAGAAGGTTAGATTTAACGGTCTTTGTATAATTTTTTGGAGTGTTTGAGAATGCTCTAGATAGTTCCAGAATATTTTAGAATGTCCTAGAAGGTCTCGGAATACTCTAGAAGGTTCTAGAAGACTCTAGAAGGTCATAAAGTATTCTAGAAGAGTGTGGATGTATATGGGAGTATAAAGAGTAGTATAGAAGAATCTAGAAGTATTTAGAAAGTTGTACTAGGATAGATATTTGTAATGAAGGTTCTAGATAATTAATCTGAACCGTTGATTAGATTTAATCCTAACCATCCATTGAGGAGGTGGATGGCTATAAATAGGGGTGAGAGTTAGAGTTTGTGTGTGTGTGAATCATTTGTAACAAACATTTGAGGAATAAAGTGTTCTTCCACCAAAGCTTCCTTTCTCTTGTGTTCTCTTGTATTCTTAGCTTTTTTGCTAAGTATTGAAGGTTAGGCTGACTTGGTCTTAACTCAAGAGGTTGAGTAAGTCCGAGTGCCGGTACGGTAACGTTGGAGTGTGTCCAAGGTCGTGACAATTTGGTATCAGAGTAAGGTTCGAGAGGCAGCACAAGTCGCTTGTGGGTATGGCTTCTAGTATCACCATGGAGCATGTTGAGTCTCAAAGGGGAAGGAATGCTATTCCTTCTCAATAGAGAGGCAAGAAGGTCCGTTCTTTAAGTGAGCCTAGAGGTAAAGACTCTAACTTCTTAGAAGAGAGAGTTTCTGTGTTGGAGAATGTTCTATCCTCTATGGATGAGCGTTTTCAAAGGATAGAACATGATAAGGAGACCCTCGAGGCTCACGTGTTAGGAGAACTAGATGCTTTCAAAGAAAGCATGCTCCAAATCAAAGAGAAGCTTGAGAATTCCTTAAAGCTATTTGAGGAAGTTCGAGGAGGTAAAATCTCGACCAACCATTATAAGGGAGACGACAAAGATTGATCTCTCCAAGCCAAAGGAGTTCAAGGGCGTAAGGGACGCTCGCGAGGTGAAGAACTTCCTATGGCACTGCAGCTCTCTACCTTTCTGATAATGCTATTTCGTGGTGGAGGAGAAAGTGCGTAGATATGAAAAAGGGTACTTGCAACATAGTCACATGGGAAGATTTCAAAAGGGAGTTGAAAAGACAATTCTTTCCTGAGAATGTGGTTTATGAAGCAAGGAAGAAGTTGAGGGAGTTGAAAAGACAATTCTTTACTATGAGTTTGTGTGTTTTTCTGTGATTTCAGGTATTTTCTGGTTGAAATTGAGGGATTTGAGCAAAAATCTGATTCAGAGGCTAAAAAAGGACTGCAGATGCTGTTGGATTCTGACCTCCCTGAACTCGAAGTAAATTTTATGGAGCTATAGAAGCCCAATTGGTGCGCTCTCAATTGCGTTGGAAAGTAGACATCCTGGGCTTTCTAGCAATATATAATAGTCCATACTTTGTCCGAGATTTGATGGCCCAAACCGGCATTTCAAGTCAGCATAAAAATTCTGGTGTCAAAACGCCAGAACTGGCAGAAAAGCTGGAGTTAAACGCCCAAACTGACACAAAAGCTGGCGTTTAACTCCAAGAAAAGTCTCTACATGTGAAAGCTTCAATGCTCAGCCCAAGCACACACCAAGTGGGCCCGGAAGAAGATTTCTGCATTAATTACTTATTTCTGTAACCCTAGGCTACCAGTTCTCTATAAATAGGACATTTTGCTATTGTATTTGACACACTTGATCATACTTGGATAGACCTTTTCACGTTTGGGAGCTGGCCTCACGGCCATGCCTAGACCCTTTTGTTCTTATGTATTTTCAACGGTGCAGTTTCTACACACCATAGATTAAGGTGTGGAGCTCTGCTGTTCTTCATAAATTAATGCAAAGTACTATTGTTTTTCTATTCAATTCACGCCTACTTCTTCTTTAAGATATTCATTCGCACACAAGAACATGATGAATGTGATGATTACGTGATGCTCATCACCATTCTCACTTATGAACGCGTGCCTGACAAACACTTCCGTTCTACATGAAAGCAAGCTTGAATGTGTATCTCTTAGCTTCCTGATCTATGATCAGAGTCTTCGTGGTATAGACTAGAATTATTGGCGGTCATTCTTGAGATCCGAAAAGTATAAACCTTTTATGTGGTATTCTGAGTAGGATCTGGGAAGGGATGACTGTGACGAGCTTCAAACTCGCAATTGTTGGGCGTGTGACAGATGCAAAAGGATCAATGGATCCTATTCCAACATGATCGAGAACCGACAGATGATTAGTCGTGCGGTGACAGCGTATTTGGAACATTTTCACTGAGAGGACGGAAAGTAGCCATTGACAACGGTGATGCCCAACATAAAGCTTTCCATGGAAGGGAGTATGAATGATTGGATGAAGATAATAGGAAAGCAGAGGTTCAAGAGGAACAAAGCATCTTCATATGCTTATCTGAAATTCCTACCAATGAATTACATAAGTATCTCTATCTTTATTCTATTTTATATTTTATCCATATTTTAATTATCAATTCTCCATAACCATTTGAATCTGCCTGACTGAGATTTACAAGATGACCATAGCTTGCTTCAAGCTGACAGTCTCCGTGGGAATGACCCTTACTCACGTAAGATTTATTACTTGGACGACCCAGTGCACTTGCTGGTTAGTTGTGCGGAATTGTGACAAAGTGTGATTCACGTTTGAGAGCTCCAAGTCTTTGGCGCCATTATTGATGATCACAATTTCGTGCACCAGGCATCTATCGCCGAGGAATGAGAAGTTCAAACTCAAGTAACTGAGTGTGTTGGATCTATCCAACACATAAATGCTGTAAAGGGCAAAGAGGCAAGCACTGCAGAAAAGAAAGGCTTGATGTATGTCAAAGCCTTTATCAATGAAAAACCTGTCATGGCTATGATCGACACTGGTGCTACACGCAACTTCATCACGCCTGATGAAGCAAAGAGGCTTGGGTTGAAGATCACCGAAAAGAATGGCTGGTTCAAACCCGTGAATACCAAGGGTGAACCCCTTAAGGGAGTAGCAAAAGAGGTTGAGATGACTCTTGGTTCTTGGAAGGGCCTTGTAGATTTTTCAGTAGCACCCATAGACGATTTTAAAATAGTCATCGGGCTCAATTTGCAAAGGAAGGCAAATATAATACCTATGCCATACTACGACGTAGTATGCGTCATGGAGAAAGGGTCTCCATGCATGGTCCCTACAGTCTCTAAAGTTGGCGGACCACCGATACTTTCTACTATGCAACTCAAGAAAGGGTTCAAGAAGGGAGAAATTACATATTTTGCTCTATTACAAGAGGAGTCAACATCCAAAAGAGAAGACGTCCCTCCCAAAATCAAGGAAGTCCTTGAAGAAAATAAGGATTTGATGCCTCCCGAGTTGCCAAAACAACTACCACCTAGGAGGAAGGTGGACCACAAGATTGAATTGGAGTCAGGAGCAAAGCCGCCCGCTTCAACACCGTATATGATGGCACTGCCAGAACTCGAGGAGTTGAAGAAGCAACTCAAGGATTTGCTAGATGCTGGGTTTATCCGTCCATCGAAGGCACCTTATGGCGCACCAGTCTTGTTCCAAAAAAAGCATAATGGTTCATTGAGACTATGCATCGACTATCGAGCACTTAACAAGGTAACCATCAAGAACAAATATCCTATTCCTTTGATAGCCGATTTGTTTGATCAACTTGGTAGAGCCAAGTGGTTCTCAAAGCTAGATTTGAGGTCAGGATATCACCAAGTGAGCATTGTCGATGGTGATGAGCCCAAGACTACGTGTGTCACGAGGTATGGATCGTATGAATGGTTGGTGATGCCTTTTGGCTTGACCAATGCTCCTGCGACCTTCTGTACCTTGATGAACGAGATCTTTCGACCTTACCTTGATCATTTTGTAGTGGTCTACTTGGATGATATTGTTGTCTATAGTAATACCTTGGAGGAACATGTAGAACACTTACGAACCGTGTTCAAGATCTTGCGAGAGAATAACCTATATGTGAAGAAGGAAAAGTGTTCCTTTGTAAGGGAAGAAGTCTACTTCTTGAGACACATCATTAAATATGGAACTCTCTGTATGGATCAAGGAAAGGTAAAGGCTATCAAAGAGTGGGAGTCGCCAAATAAGGTATTTGAATTGAGGTCATTCCTTGGGTTGGCTAATTACTATCGGAGGTTTATCAAGGGATACTTCGCCAAGGTTGCACCATTAACTGATCTTCTCAAGAATAATCACTCTTGGGGATGGTCAAAAGAGTGTCAAAAGGCCTTTGATGAGTTGAAGGCTGCTATCACAGAAGGACCAGTACTAGCACTACCTGACTACTCAAAGGTATTTGAAGTCCACACTGATGCTTCTGACTATGCTATTGGAGAGGTTCTGATGCAAGAAGGACATCTGATTGCCTTTGAGAGTCGCAAGTTGAATGATACAGAGAGGCGATGCACCGTCCAAGAGAAGGAGATGACCGCGGTAGTGCATTGTCTGAGAACTTGGTGTCACTACTTGCTTGGTTCACACTTCATCGTCAAGACAAACAATGTAGCTACAAGCTACTTCCAAACTCAAAAGAAGTTAAGCCCTAAACAAGCTAGGTGGCAAGATTTCTTGGCTGAATTTGATTTCGAATTTGAATACAAGTCAGGAAAGACTAATGTGGTAGCAGATGCGCTGAGTCGCAAGGCTGAGTTAGCGTCCATTTCTATGGTTGAAGGAGATATTATGCATACCATCAAGGAAGGGTTGCATCACGATCCATTAGACAAGAAGTTGGTGGAGTTGGCTAGAGAAGGTAAGACTAAAAGATTTTGGTTAGAAAACGACCTTCTCTACACTAAAGGGAGAAGACTATACGTCCCTAAATGGGAAAATCTAAGAAGAAAATTAGTGAGAGAATGCCACGACACCAAGTGGGCTGGTCACTAAGGTCAGCGAAGGACCTTGGCACTCATTGAATCTTCTTATTATTGGCCTCAAATGAGAGATGAAGTGGAGAGCTATGTGAAGACTTGTCTTGTGTGCCAACAAGATAAGATTGAAAACAAGACACCAAGCGGGTTGTTGGAACCTCTGCCTCCATCAGAGCGACCGTGAGAAAGTGTCTCTTTAGATTTCATCTCTGCCTTACCGAAGTCCGAGGGGTTTGGATGTATTCTCGTAGTAGTGGATCGATTTTTGAAGTATGCTACTTTTATACCTGCCCCTACTGACTGCACTGCAGAGGAAGCAGCACGACTGTTCTTCAAGAATGTGGTGAAGTATTGGGGATTGCCTAAGAGCATCATTAGTGATCAAGATCCACGTTTCACGGGACGACTATGGACAGAGCTGTTCAAACTTCTTGGGTCGGAGCTTCATTTTTCAACAAGCTTCCATCCTCAAACCGATGGGCAGACTGAGAGAGTGAATACCTTACTTGAGTGTTACTTGAGGCATTTTGTAAGTGCTAATCAGAAGGATTGGACAAAACTCCTAGACACTGCTCAGTTCTCATACAATCTGCAAAGGAGTGAGTCTACAGGGAAGAGCCCATTCGAGATTGTGACTGGACAACAGCCGCTTACACCTCACTCTCTTTCTTCTTCTTACTCAGGGAAGAGCCCTAGAGCTTATCATATGATTAAGTCATGGGAAGAACAAGCAGATGTCACTCGTTCTTACCTCGACAAAGCTGCCAAGAGGATGAAGAAATGGGCAGATAAGAAGAGGAGGAATGCAAGCTATCAAGTGGGAGACAAGGTAATGATCAAACTTCTTCCACAATAATTCAAAGCATTTCGCAAGGTTCATAAGGGTTTAATCCGCAAATACGAAGGGCCATTTGAGATCATTGGACGTGTTGGGGAGGTTGCTTACAAAGTACAACTCCCTCCCTCTATGAAGATCCACCCGGTCTTCTATGTGAGTATGCTTAAACCATATCATGGAGACCAAGATGAACCGAGTATAGGTGACTCAAGTCGTGCTCCGTCCGTGGTGTTTAGATCCTTTGATAAAGAAATCGAAGAGATCTTAGCTAATCACATCGTGCGACGAAGAGGAGTACCACCAAGTATCCAATACTTGATCAAGTGGAAAGAACTCCCGATAACTGAAACTAGCTGGAAAACTCGTGAAGATCTGTGGCAATTCCAAGAACACCTACGGCGCTATCATGAATAGAACGTGACGAGGACGTCTGCGCATTAGGTGGGGGAGAATGTCACGGTAAATTTTAGAATGTTAGATTTAACGGTATTTGTATAATTTTCTGGAGTGTTTGAGAATGCTCTAGATGGTTCCGAAATATTCTAGAATGTCCTAGAAGGTCCCGAAATATTCTTGAAGGTTCTAGAAGACTCTGGAAGGTCATAGAGTATTCTAGAAGAGTGTGGATGTATATGGGAGTATGAAGAATAGTATGGAAGAATCTAGAAGTATTTAGAAAGTTGTAGTAGGATAGATATTTGTAATGAAGGTTCTAGATAATTAATCTGGACCGTTGATTAGATTCAATCCTAACCATCCATTGAGGAGGTGGATGGCTATAAATAAGGGTGAGAGTTAGAGTTTGTGTGTGTGTGAATCATTTGTAACAAACACTTGAGGAATAAAGTGTTCTTCCACCAAAGCTTCCTTTCTCTTGTGTTCTCTTGTATTCTTAGCTTTCTTACTAAGTATTAAGGGTTAGGCTGATTTAGTCTTAACTCAAGAGGTTGAGTAAGTTTGTGTTGGGAAAACTCAACAAAGGTTCAAAATAAGAACCTGTCTAACAGCGGAAGCACCAGAAATAATTTTTCCACAATCTGTGCGATTAAATAGGCAATACCAAAGATACTCCAAGCAACAATTATAATGGCAGAAATTAAATAATCAGACACCAGAATTTTAACGTGAGAAAACCCCCAAAAGAGGGACAAAAGAAACCCACGGGACCTAGTCCAGAAAATCATCCACTATCAGAATAATGGATAGACAAATAGTCTTCCTAGTGACACTAGAGCATCTCAACAATCAACAAAATACATCACCAAAACTGGTGGAATCAACATAAACCCTCCACAAAGTGGGTATCTCAAATCAGGCAAAAGAGAAGGCAATACAACTAGCAAGTTATATCCTAATGTTCATCTCTATACCAGGAATAACATACTAAAATTTCATAAGAAATGGAGCAAGTTTACCAAGTCAATGTGATCAAGGTTGGCATGCTCTTTTCCCCCAAATTTTCTCTTCTCCTACGCCGCTGCTGCGTCTTGCTTTCTTTCTTTTCAAAATTGAAAAGATCCAACTCTCTCTCCATTTTGTTTCCCGTGGCTATTAGCCACTTTATTCTCTCTCTTTTTTTTAATATGTGTGGGTCCCACTTGAGGTTGGGGACCCACCAACAAATCTCCCCCTCACCAACTCAAGTGGGGATAGGCTGCTCCACCAAGCCCGCCTTCTCTTTGCAGGAATCAAACTTCACTGCAGGTAAACTCTTAGTCATCATATCTGAACCATTATCATCAGTATAGATCTTCTCAAGTGCATATGACTTCATCTCAAGCGCTTGACGTATCCAATGATACCTCACCTCTATGTGCTTCGATCTGGAATGAAACGTCAGATTCTTGCTGAGATGGATAGCACTCTGACTGTCACAAAATAACACAAACTTTTCTTGATTGATGCCTAACTCTTGTAAAAACTTCTTCTTCCACAAGAGTTCCTTAGAAGCTTCAACAACAGCAATGTATTCTGCCTCTGTAGTAGACAAAGCAACATATTTCTGAAGTCGAGATTGCCACGACACAGCTCCCCCTGCAAAAGTCATCATATAACCAGAAGTAGACTTCCTTGAATCAAGATCCCCAGCCATATCCACATCTGTGTAACCATCCAACACAGATTGGCCACTTCCAAAGCATAAACAAACTCTGGAAGTACCATTAAGGTATCTGAGAATCCACTTCACTGCTTGCCAGTGTTCCTTGCCAGGATTAGAGTGAAACCGACTAACAACTCCAACGGCATGAGCAATATCCGGCCTGGTGCAAACCATAGCATACATCAAACTGCCAACTGCAGATGCATATGGAATCTTCTTCATTTCTGCTTTCTCTTTCTCACTTGTAGGACATTGCTGCGAACTCAGCTTGAAATGACTAGCAAGTGGAGTACTAACAGGTTTGGAATTACTCATGCTAAACCTCTCTAAAACCTTCTGAATGTACTTCTGCTGTGACAACCACAATTTTCCATTCTTCTTGTCACGAATGATACTCATGCCAAGGATTTTCTTTGCAGGACCCAAATCCTTCATAGCAAAGGATCTATTCAAGTCTTTCTTGAGACTTTCAATCTTCTTAGTGTCATGACCAACAATCAACATGTCATCAACGTAAAGCAAGAGAATTATAAAATCACCATCAGAGAATTTCTTAACATAGACACAATGATCAGAAGAAGTCTTACTATACCCATGACCTTCCATGAAGGAATCAAACTTCATGTACCACTGCCTTGGCGCTTGCTTCAGCCCATATAAGCTCTTCTTCAACTTGCATACAAGATGCTCCTTTCCTTTAACCTCGAAACCCTCTGGTTGCTCCATATAGATTTCTTTATCTATGCCACCGTGAAGGAATGCAGTCTTCACATCAAGCTGCTCAACCTCTAAATTCAAGCTAGCCGCCAATCCAAGCACAACTCAAATAGAGGACATCTTCACAACTGGAGAGAAAATCTCCTCAAAATCAATACCTTTCTTTTGCTCAAAGCCTTTTACAACCAATCGAGCTTTGTACCTTGGTCGTGAGACATTTTCATCCGCTTTCAACTTGAACACCCATTTATTCTTGAATGCTCTCTTACCCTTCGGCAACTTCACCAATTCAAAAGTATGATTCTCATGCAAGGATTTCATTTCTTCTTACAGGACCTTCAACCAATCTTTCTTATGCTCATCAGACATAGCTTCCTGGTAGCTGTCTGGCTCCCCAGTCTCAGTGTTCATCACATACTCATGAGGAGAGTATTTCTGAGAAGGATGACGCTCTCTAGTAGATCTTCTCAATTCAGGCTCAACTGGTGGTTCAGGTGGAACTTCAACATCTGGCACCTCAAGTTGAGGTGTAGGTTCATCATGCAAATCATCACCAACATTATCAACTTGTACATCTCTCCCATCAACAGGAGGTCTAGTGGAAGGACCAGGTTCATCACTAGCAGAACGTCTAATAGTTATTGGCTTGTCTGTCTTCTCAAGATCTTCAATAGTTTGGTCTTCAAGAAAAATCACATCTCGGCTTCTAATTATCTTTTTGCTCACCGGATCCCATAATCTGTAACAAAGTCTTCGTGACCATAACCCATGAAGATACACTGCTTTGACTTCCCATCAAGTTTAGACCTTTCATCTCTTGGAATGTGAACAAAAGCTCTGCAGCCGAACACTCTCAAGTGACTATAGGAGACATCTTTCCCTCTCCAAACTTTCTCTGGAACATCACCATTTAGTGGAACTGAAGGAGAAAGGTTGATCAAATCTACTGCAGTCCTCATTGCTTCACCCCAAAAGGATTTAGGCAACTTTGCATGAGAGAGCATACACCTGACTCTATCATTGATAGTGCGATTCATTCTCTCAGCAACTCCATTATGTTGAGGATTCTTAGGAGCCGTCTTCTCAAGCTTGATTCCATATCCTTTACAATACTCTTCAAACGGACCCCTGTATTCACCACCATTATCTGCTCGAACACATTTCAATTTCCTTCCTGTTTCTCTTTCAACACTTGCATGAAA
>NC_029786.2:18614915-18623260 GCF_000816755.2 Arachis ipaensis | reverse complement strand
TAAAAGAAGTGCAATACCCTTCTTGATCCAATGCCTTCACTGAAATAAGATTGAACCGCATATCTGGCGCATGCCTAACATTCTTCAACTGCAACTTGCATCCCATGTTGGTTTCAAGCCACAAATCACCCATACCAATGATATCACACACTCCTTTATCTCCCAATTTGATCTTGCCAAAATTTTCAGCAGTATAGGAAGTGAAAAATTTACGCCTCGGAGTGACATGACATGAGGCACCAGAGTCCATAATCCAAGTGGAATCATCACAGACAAGATTCACATAATTTTCATCATATGTGATAAGAACATCTTCATAAACAATAGCAGCAGTTTCTTTGTCACTATCTTTACCTTTGTCTTCGTTTCTTCCTCTTGATTGTTCTCTTTTCAAGAACCTACAATACCTCTTGATATGCCCCGGCTTGCCACAATGGTGACAAATGAACTCTTTTCTTGGCTTGTACTTTCCTCTTGACTTGCTTCGACTCTCTGACCTGTCAGAACTGTGAGGTTTTTTACTTTGACTTCTCCCCCATGACTCTGAAACAAGTGCTTCTGACTGGGAGGAGGCATTAGTCAAACCTCACTCTCTTCTTCTGGCTTCTTCATTCAACATGCTCTCTTTAACCATTGCTAACGTCAACTTTTCTTTTGGAGCTGAGTTAGTCAGTGTCACAACCAGAACTTCCCAACTATCAGGCAAAG
The DNA here is from genome assembly GCF_000816755.2 of Arachis ipaensis. NCBI lineage: Eukaryota > Viridiplantae > Streptophyta > Magnoliopsida > Fabales > Fabaceae > Arachis > Arachis ipaensis. The sequence goes on along the minus strand of NC_029786.2, from coordinate 18,622,552 downwards.
AGCTCAACAACAACAAGGCTTGCAACTCATCATTCAAAGTGATTTCATTATTTGTCAGTTGGTTCACCGTCTCCTGAAAAATGCTCAAGTGCTCCGGCATTGATTTACCTTCAACATACTTCATATTGACAAGCTTCCTGATTAAGAATGCTTTGTTTTGCACATTCTTCCTCTCATATAACTCTTTCAATTTCTTCCACATCTTCTCAGCATTCGTTTCGGTGTCAACATGTGGATACACACTAAGATCAAGCCATTGCCTCATCAAAGCAACTGCCTTTTGATTCAGCTTCTTCCATTCAGCATCGGATTTGGTACCTTTGGATTTATCCCCTTCCACAGGATCATACAAGTCCTTGCTATACAACATATCTTTCATGAGGGTCTTCCAAATTGAATAATTTTGGGAATTCAATTTGACCATATTCGGTCCATGAGTATTTTCCTCCATTTAATCAGCACAGAGATAAACAACCAAAGCTCTGATACCACTTTGTTGGGAAAACTCAACAAAGGTTCAAAACAAGAACCTGTCTAACAGCGGAAGCACCAGAAATAATTTTTTCACAACCTGTGCGATTAAATAGGCAATACTAAAGATACTCCAAGCAACAATTATAATGGCAGAAATTAAATAATCAGACACCAGAATTTTAACGTGGAAAAACCCCCAAAAGAGGGACAAAAAAACCCACGGGACCTAGTCCAAAAAATCTTCCACTATCAAAATAATGGGTACACAAATAGTCTTCCTAGTGACACTAGGGCACAGGGGTGTTCGCGGTGCGGTTTGGTTCGGTTTTAAGGGAAAAAGTCATCCGATCCGAACGCTTAATTTATGTGCGGTGCGGTTTGGATTGGATGAAATTTTTTTGGAAATCCGATCCGATCCGATCCGATTACAAGCGGTTTGGATCGGTTTGGATTTGTGATTTTTAAATAAAAATAATTAAATACATATAACAAGTCTCAACATCAAATTTTAAATAATCAACAATGACATAACAAGTTTTAACAATATCTTAAAAAGCTAACGATAACATAACAATAGAAATAAAATTATAGGTTAGTTAAAATAAATAAATAAATAACATTTTGAACATAAAATATTTATTAAATAATAATAATACATGAATAATAGAAAAATGTATAACAAATTGAACATGTTATAAGTATAATTGTAAATATAATAATAAAATAATAATATTATAGCACATTGTGCGGTTTGGATTGGATTGGATCGGTTATGAAAAGTAGATCCGAAATCCGATCCAATCCAGCGGTTTGCAAAAAATAGAATCCAATCAAATCCGAATTAGTGCGGTTTTAATCGATTTTCGGTTTGGATCGAATTGGATGAGCGGTTTAATTTGGATCGGTTTGGATTTGAACACCCCTACTAGAGCATCTCAACAATCAACAAAATACATCACCAAAACTGGTGAAATCAATATAAACCCTCCACAAAGTGGGTATCTCAAATCAGGCAAAAGAGAAGGCAATACAACTAGCAAGTTATATCCTAATGTTCATCTCTACACCAGGAATAACATACTAAAATTTCATAAGAAATGGAACAAGTTTACCAAATCAATATGATCAAGGTTGGCATGCTCTTTTCCCCCAAATTTTCTCTTCTCCTACGCCGCTGCTGCGTCTTACTTTCTTTCTTTTCAAAATTGAAAAGATCCAACTCTCTCTCCATTTTGTTTTCCGTGGCTATTAGCCACTTTATTCTCTTTTTTTTTATAATATAATGGGACCCACAGTTTTAAGTGCCAACACGATAACGTTGGAGTACGTCCAAGACCATGACATATGTGTTAGTTTATTCCAAACTATAGGGGCAATGAACGACCGTCTAAGTTATTTAACCAAGCAACAGTGACAGTTTATTAATATATATATATATATCTTATTGTTCAGTTTTTCTTAATGAATTAATTAACATCATGTAATTAAATGATGATTGATCTGTATCTTGCCGACTTGTATTGTACTCTGTAAATTGTGAACAAGTGAGATAATTTGAAAATCATAATGTAGATATTAATTTGGCACCAACAAAATTCACATTAAATAAAAAAATTTGTGTTCAAATAAAAATTATATCATAATTTATTAAGGATACTAGATAGAGAATTGTCACAAGTACAATATTACAAAAAAAATAGTTAAAAAAAATTCACTGTGAATATAGGTCCTATTTGGTTTATATCCATGTCCATGTCCATCAGACATGGTGATACGTATATATTATTTGTTTGTTGAGACACAAAATTTTAATAAATACGGTTATATACATATATACATAAAAGATAAAGATATATATTTAGGTAGTGTTTAAAAAAGAGATTGAGACCGAGAGATTAAGATTGAGAGACAAAAATTGAAATAAATCTCAGTATTGTATTTGGTGTAAAGTGAGAAATAGAGATTGAAATAAGAATGAAGCTCTAATTTAACTTGCACAAAGAATAAAGTTGAAATTAATTAATTGAAATAGAGATATTTTAGATATAAAATGTTATTAAAGTTTTAATCTCCGTCCTAAAAAATTTCAGTCCCCTGTGTTTTCATATTTTGAAGGTATTGAAATACTAAAATTTTGAGGACAGAGACTGAAATTTTAGCACCAGTCTCTGATCCAACAAATGTGATATTGAATCCTAATCTCTCAGTTTTCATCCCAGTATCTCAAAACAAACGCTACCTTAGTGTATCTCTTTCAATCTATGACACTAAAACACAACCCATGAAACACTGATTTTTCTAATTCTATCCCCGATTATTTTTTAGAATTCCAATTATTGTCCTTTACCCTAACCTTCATAACTCGCGTCTCCTTTCCTTTTGTTAGTTCCACCATTGTCGCTGCCGTCACTACCGGCGTTACCACTGCCTCCCTCCTTCCTATCTTCCTCTCTTTTGGTAGTAGTGTTTAGAAAAGAGACAGAGACTGAGAGACTTAAACTGAGAGATAAAGACTAAAATAAGTCTCAGTATTGTGTTTGGTGTAAAGTGGGAGACAGAGATTGAAATAAGAATGAAGTTCTAATTTAATTTGCACAAAGGGTAAATTTGAAATTAATTAATTGAAATACAGGTATTTTAGATATAAAATGTTATTAAAGTTTTAGTCTCCGTCCCCAAAAATTTCAGTCCCCAGTGTTTTCACTTTTTGAAGATACTGAAATTTTGAGGACATAGACTGAAATTTTAGTACCAATCACTAAGCTAACAAACATGATACTGAGTCTCAATTTTTCAGTCTCCTTCCCAATACCTCAAAACAAATGCTACCTTAATGTATCTCTTTCAATCTGTGACACTAAGACACAACCCATGAAACACAGATTTTTCCAATTCTATCCCTGATCATTTTTCAAAATTCCAATCATTGTCTTTTACCCTAACTTTCATAACTCACATCTCCTTCTCCTTTTGTTAGTTCTGCCATTGTCGCTGCCATCACTACCGGCGTTACCACTGCCTCCCTCTTTCTTATCCTCCCCTCTTCTGCCTTCTCTCTTTCTCTTCCTTCGCCGTCTCCCTCCCAATGTTGTTGTCATTGCCATCATCGTTGTGTCTTTGGTGACCTCTCTATTCCGCCTTTGCTTGCGCGCGTCAACACATCTCTCATCTCGCCGCTGTCTTTTTTACTGTGTTGTCCTTCGTTATCACCATCGTCATCTCCGTCATCGTGTCGCCGTTATTCTCTTTCTTTATCATCCACAATTTTAACAAATTCTCATCTTCCTTTTCAGATATATTTTTGTTAGATCTGTTTTTTTTTTTAATTATTTTAACTTTTTAAAATTTGAATTTTGTAAAATTTGTATATTTTTGTGTTTATGTGTATTTGTCTCTACTTTTTTGAGACAGTAACGAAACGCTGCCAAAACGACACGATACATAAAGGTATTTGAGTCTATGGCTTCTTTAATCAGTTCAGTGGATATTATTATTTTATTATCTTACAATATTTTAATTAAGGACTGCTTCAAATGTAAAAATTAAAATCTTTGCCTAATAATTGAATATAGAATATTTTATTTTTATTATTTTGAAAGGAAAACATGGAAACTTTCCAACTCATGGAATAAATGTCCTAAGCATTTTCTGTGTGAAAATAATCAGATTGAATGTTAATACTCCTAGCGTGGCTATGGGAGGCTGATATGTGATAATACTATACGTGTTGGGTCGATTGGCAAGTTGGACCACATAACTCCAGGTTTAAAAGATAGTAACTCTTCTAATGAGGACGGTAATTATAAATGTTTGTGATGTGCCTAACCTTATCATTTAGTTAAAGTGTTAAACTTGTACAAAAATAAAGGAATTGGATTATTTAAAAAATAAATAATTTAATTATTTTATTTATCGAAATATATAATTTGTAGTATATTTATCTATTTGTATCACATGATTTATCTCATTTAAAGTAAAAACGAGATAATTATGAACATATCTTGTTTATATTGTAAATGAAATAAGTCAAATTTTACTTTGCACGTATCTCGTTTGCAAACAAAACACATATAGTTTGAAAAGATACACATATCTCCTTTACAGTGTAAACGAGATACATTCATGATTATCTCGTTTACACGGTAAACAAAATATGTATGTATCATTATTAAAAAAAAATACGAATAAAATAATCACCAAATTTTTAGTATTTAAAAGAGTACATAAAAATTTTATTTAAATTTATTTTTAAATTTGTAATGGATACAAAAAATATTCAACTTCTAATTCTTTTAATTTGGCATGCATTTTCTATCACTTATTTAAATTCCTCGTTTATTAGTTTTGATTAAGGATGTACATGGTCCGACCCGATCCGAAAATTCAGCCTGGACGCAAACATTTTAGGGACTAATTTGGTGTGATTTCATTGGATTTAGGGTTGGATAAATGTCTCAAAAATAGATCCGGTCACTATTTAGGGTCGGATCTAGGTCAAGGCGAATCCAGATTCACTCGGTCTATGTACACACTAAGGAAACTAAAAAAAAGTATATATCTTTTAAATTAATTCCAATATTATGTTATATTAACTATATAATTATTATTTTACACTTGTTGAATTAGAAAATAAATCAAAGAAGCATCAAATTAAAATTTATGGACAAATTTAAGTTCAAATATGGACATCAACTTCTTAGTAACAAGTTTTTTCTTTATAAATAAGTATATTATAAATAAATTTTTTTATAAATTATTGTTAAAGTTTAAAAGACTTGGTTTTCACTCAGTTTGGATCTGATATAATTGTGACCCAAAAATGTTTAAGTTTTATGAGGTCTAGGATCGAGTTAAAATCTAAAAAATAGACTCAGTATATATTTAAGATTGGATCTAAGTTAAGACAAATTCAATTTCACCCGACCTATATACACTTTTATTTCTAATAATTTAGATTTAAAATACAGTTCACTATTCTGATTACAGTGATTGAACGGTAAAAAAACTAAAATATTGGATTAATTTTTCTAAGTATCTATTTCAAATCCTTGTAATTCCACATATTTCCGTTTTTTGTGAGACTTCCACTCTTCGCTCTTTTAAGTATATTGTCGTTCTTCGTTCTTTCAAAGAGTAAACATCCAACTCGGTCCCTATCCATATTAAATTAGGACAATGCGATTCCTTACCAAAAAAATAACCTACACCAGTCTTTGTTTATGCATAAAATAACTCATCGCGCCTCTTCTCATGTATTCCCGTCTATAGACAGGGACCGGCGTGGATTATTTTTTTGGTGAAGGATCGCGTTGTCCTAATTTAAAATGGACAGGGACCGGATTGGGTGTTTACTAAAAAAAATATTAAAATTAGTAGTGTCAAAAAATATTACAAATTTAATATTATAAAAAATTATATAAAGACTAGTTGACTAATTTTTAAAATTTTACTACAGTTGATATTTTAGAAATTATTTTTAGTAAGTATAGAAATAAAAGTGGTGTTTTATCTAATATTGATATTTGACAATTGGATATGCAAGGGATGTTACTACAACGTCGTCAAAGATTCGTCCAAACATGGCATACATATAGTGTTCAACACGTATTTTGTGTTTTAGTTATGACTTATGATCCACCTTATATATTAGACATGTTCCACCTACAGCAATATCCAAATTTTTTCAATAAAAGGCCAATTTTCAACAAAAATATCCAAATTTTTTCTTATAGAAAAAATTAAGCCGTGATATTCTTTCATTTTTAAATTAATTCTTATTCAATTTATTAAAATTAATATATTAGAAAAAATTTACTTAAATATATTAATTTTTCAATAAATTCAAAAAGTTAAAAGATTTTAATAATGTAGATATAGAACTTATTTTATACAATTATATTACCTTAACACAAAAAATTAATCACCATATAAAAATAAGTTTAATATTCATAAAAAAATAAAAAAATTAATTTTTTTATTATTGACAAATTTATTATTCTCTTATATCAGATTTTATTTTCTTTGAAAAGTATAGAACCTAACTTTGCTTCGTGGCTGCCAGTGAAAAAATAAAGAAGTTAATAGAAAATTTCGAATATAACTAGTTCATTACTAAAGGTATAATAGATATTTTACCAATTCTTTATACTAAAATCTTTTCACATAGCCAACGTGAAACATCTTATGACCAATGTAATATTCACTAATTTTATTGTGTATTATCAATTTTTTTACTTTTGTGTCATTCTTTTCCGTCAATCTTCTCTTATCTTTTATATCTTTAACACTTATGTTGCATTATTTGTATTTATTACACAATGTGTCAATATAACAAATGATTCAATATTTTAATACATATTTTTTCCATGTTATATCAATTATGACGTGCGAACACTTTTACTGATTTACTGTATTGGATGAATATCGAGAAGTATTATATTTAAAATATATTCAACATATAGAAGTGTCATATTTTTAACTAATTATATCTTAGTAAAAAATAAAAAATTTGCAATATTTTTTGACACTACTAATTTTAATTTTTTTTAGTAAACACCAAACTCGGTCCCTGTCCATTTTAAATTTGGACAACGCGATCCCTCACAAAAAAAGTAACTCACGCTGGTCCCTGTCTATGGATGAGAATACATCGGAGGGGGCGCGATGAATTATTTTATGCATAGATAGAGACCAGCGTGGGTTCCTTTTTTGGTGAGAGATCGCGTTGTCCTAATTTGATATGGACAGGGACCGGGTTGGATGTTTACTCTTCTTTCAAATTTTTTTAGAAAATAGTGGACGGTTTTAATTTTAATTTAATAATAAAAATAAATTTAAAAAATATCTTAGAATTTAAAAATTTGAATAGATTATAAAAAAGAAAAGTTAGTTGTTTAAATATAATAGAAAAAGAGAGTTAATTAAGACAAAATATGGAGAACTGCACTGCGTACTGGGAGAGGATTTTGATCCAAACAAAACAAATATCATTTTTGTAATTGCTCTTTATTTAAATTTTTTTAGTTTAACGATACAATTAAAACATTAGCAAATATTCTATTTGATCTAAACAATAATAAAATATATCGAATTTTATTTTTTAAATTGATATAAATTAAATTATTAATATTTTTAATTTAAAAATTTTATTTCACTATAAGAGA
>NC_029786.2:18609666-18613849 GCF_000816755.2 Arachis ipaensis | reverse complement strand
CACTACAAGGGAGGCGGGAATTGGCGGCGGTTTTTTCATGAATTGGCAGCGGTTTTAAACCGCCGCAAAATCATTTTCGGCGGTTTATCGGTTTGCCATGGATATGGCTGCCGCAGTTAGATTTGGCGGCGGTTTTCAGCAACCGCTGGCATAACCGCCGCTAAATCAAAATTTTGCGGCATAATAACAGAAAACCGTCGCCGAATTGTGCTGACACAATTTCCCTCATATTTACCGGTGGTTTCTTAACCGCCGCAATGTTTATCAAAATGTTTGGCTGGCTACACGTTTAGCGGCGGTTTTAAAACGGCCGCTAAATGCTAATGTAGTTTCTGTCAGAGATGCCGGCGGTTACAAACTGCCGCTAGATATAAAAGTTTTTACACTCATTGAACCAAAATAGAGGCGGTTTAAAACCGCCGCTATGTAAACAGAAATTTAAAAAAAAAATTAAAAATTGGCTCTTTCAAAAAATAACGCCAAATTGGTTCAAAATATTATTTAATGATTTTTTATAATTCTTCTTATATTTTTTATTATTTTAAAGTTTGAATATTTTCAACCTTAGAATCTAAACTTGTATCAAAAACAAAATCGTGATATAAGCAAAACAGGAAATATATATCCATGAAAATACGAACAAAAAGAAATCTCTTTCAAAGAGTTGCTCAATCTAATTCAATAAAATGTTTGCTTCAATGCAACATATCTCAAATCCTAATATTCTAGTATTCACTCTATCATTCCACGAAACACATTCCTGCAGCGATGTCTGGTGGCAATTCCTCACCCTGCCGTTGAAACAGATAAATCAGAGCACTCTCCATCGCCTTCATCTTTTTCTTATCTGCTGCTGCCTCATCCCCCATCGCCTTCCTCTTCAACTTCTCGCCTTCCAGCTGTGCCTCCAGTTCAATCAGCTTCTTCTGAGTCTCCTCTAGTTGGACTCCGTTGCCATGCCCATGTGAATTTGGCCCGAAGAGCTGACTAGGAGTCGGTCCAAAACCCACACCACATACTCTACCCGGTTTCTCTTTTCCGAAAACCTGAGCAATGGAATCATTCTGAGACAACACCCTAGATGACTCATCCTGTTGCTCAATCTCCTCAATTCTTTCCTACAGACACAAATTAGCAAATACAACAATTATGTTGATGGGTCCATCTCATGTCAAGAACACACCAAATGATAACATAGGTAAATTAGCAATGACAACTAGAGTCTATAAACATAACAGGAAAATTAGCAATGACAATTAAAGTAAGCTGGAATATGAATTGTGAGAGTATCTTGGTCCATTTTAACATAGAGTATCAAACCATTCATCAAACAGGAACAAAAACAAAATAACATAGAAAAATAGACTATTACCCTATTTGAGGTCATAACTTTATCGATCAATTATAAATATTGGTACTTACACCAATTGCTCTTGCTTCATCATTCATGTAGGAGCCATCCTTTTTTTTTGTGCACTGCGATCCATAACTCCCCTCTTCCGACTATTCTCCCTTGTTCTTCCGACTGCATCAACAAATTTTATGCTATTACCGTTCTCCACACAATCAAGGCAATCTCAAGTCAAGAAAGTATCTAACTGCAGGGGAGTTTTTAGGTCTCTTGCTTATTGCATTAGGAGTTGACAATTGTTCAAACAAATAGGGATTATTCTCTCAACCACAATCTTCTGGTGTGATGGTGTTAGCTGCTATACTCCTATTGGTCCCAGTAAGCCAATTTTGCCTTAGCCTCTACAATAATCATATAGGAGATTCCAGATCAAATGATGTTAATATTAACTCCACATTTTTCCATGTTTAGGTTCTAATTAAATAGGGCAAGCGCTATCAGGGAGACAAGGTTTTTTTAGTTTTCGGGCACATATAAATGTGTTAGAATCCTGCTTGTTTTCCTGCAGTTAAATATTGCAGTAACCATTAAATGCATGACTGGTTCATTATACAGTTTGAACTCATTCTTCTCACTTTAGCATCTCATCCTAGATTGGGGTGAGCTTGGTTTCTGAATTCTAATTATTTAACTTCAAAGGAATCACAATGTTACCTTATTTATTTGCTGAAAAAGGTTAATGAAATTCTGCTGAAATAAAATGTTAACCTCTTCTAGCAAAAATATTTTCACAAAATACCAAGGTCTAAAGCACACTTAACGGACCAGCAAAACAGCAGTTGAAAAATAAATTACCAACGTTCAATGATCACTTGGAAGAGTCAATTTTACAAAGTCCTAGTTTTTTTAAAATATGGCTTCATTAGATATGTATTCTCAATATACCATTCATCCTTTATCCTTAAAGCATCATGTGAATTTCAGCCTTTTTAACCCCAACCCTTCCAATTTAACAAACTACCAGGTAATGCATTCTTTTTTGAACTGGTGCTGAAATCGTGCAATATTGGATATGCATTCTTGTGTAGTTTGAATGATCAATTCTACTACTCACCAAGCCTAACGAGGAATAGTACAACAATAATAAATCAAGATCTTGATATTCATATATAATAAGAAAGTATAAAGAAAAAAAAACCTTGTTTGGAGTGTGCTCTAGAAGCTTCTATGCCCCAAATTATTTTGCAATTATTATCAACAGTGCAAACAACAACACCCTTTGGCAATTTTTGTGCACAATACTTAGCAATCGACACCGAACGAAGTCGCTTCCTGTAACAGAACCGGGTTTATTGATGAGGTTCTAATCAGCAATGTCTCTTAAAAGATTGAAATACAATCTGCTAAGTAATCTAACTCAATTATCTATCTAGCCAATCACAACTCACGTGTTCAGTTGATTAAAATTATGACAGGAGCAGAATAATGAGTAGCCAGCTGAGCTTGCTCACATGTGACCAAATCAGATGAATCAAATCCATAACCCAATAAATGCAGCAGTTAAAACACGAAGGAAAGCTTAGGGTGTTAGAACTAACCAGGGACAAGGAGAAGCCGCGATAGCTCAGGATAGCGAACGGTGGAAGGTGTAACACCCTAACTACCAAAGCTCACGCTTCCGGCTGCGCGACTCTGATATGTCGGACATTACGACGACACTTATCTTATTTAATACTAAAATATGAGCCTGTTTGAAACTTTAAACCGCAATACCGCTCCCAAAACCCAAAACGTTCGATAACGTACATCCAAGATACCATACATCTTACAAAAACTCATAAAGAGCTCCATCACTAGTGATCGAGAAACACAGCAGAGGCGTTTACCCCACCCATGAGCTCTTCTCTCGGCGGGCAAGAGAAACAGAAGTGGAGCGCCACCGTGACTTTCTCTCGGAAGCTGGTGAGGACGACGACAGCCCTAATAGCAGCGACGGCGGGAGCGACTTCATCAGTAGCAACCAGGAGCGGAAACGGTATGGTGGTGACGCAGCAGAGACACGCGATGGTGACAGGCGGCAATGGCTTCCCCTGTCGTGCTCCCTCTGCCCTCGGTCCCCTGTTCCTGCCCGATCTCTTTCTCCCTCTCTCTTTGTGCTCGCCGACGGTGGCACAAGTGGCGGCGACAAAACCCTTGTGGTGGTGGCAGCGGTTCAACAGGGACGAGCTTCTCCGGCTCGTGTGCAACAGCGCCGTCGGGGAACACAGAAACAGCGGCGGCGCCAAGTCCTTCTCCCTCTCTTCCTCTTCTCCGCGGTCCCTTCCCTTGTTTCCCCCTTTCTGCCCGATCGCTTCCTCTGGCGGCACGGCTGGCAACGACGCCAGTGATGGCATCGACGGTGATCAGCTGGCGGCGACAACAACCCTCCTGGCCGGCGCACTCTCCTCTGTGGGTGTGTGTTTGCGTTTTAGGGGGAGAAAGGGGTTGGAGGCTTCTGCTGCAGCTCGAGTGTGTTGCTAGGCTGAGGGAGGATGAGGCTGCTGCCTCATTTGGGGGAATGGGCTGCGACGGCTAGGTTTGGGGAAGGCTTAGGGTTTTCTTTTTTTCAAAAATTAGGGTTAGGGGCATTTTAGTAATTTTACATAAAATTGGGAATAATATAGTAATTGAAACCCCAAATTAAATCCAACACTATTTGTACATAGAAAATACTATTTGCTGATCAATTTCACAAATTATTTTCAATAAAATGCCCAAATCTAAAAATTAGAAATAGTATACTTAATTTCTTCATTTTCCAAAATAGCAGTAATAATATTTAAAATATTATTT
>NC_029786.2:18606989-18609122 GCF_000816755.2 Arachis ipaensis | reverse complement strand
TATAAAATCCTTATTATTTCATAACTATCAACTTTATAATTCAAATATAGAAAATAATCCAATAATTATAAAATTGGATAATAATCATAGCTTATCTCAAATCCAATAAATCAAAACTTGCCTTAATTATCTTTAATAAAATAATCTCTGAAATTAAGGCTATAAATAACTATATGATTTGAGACTTGATCATAAAAAGACTTTTCAAAGATTCTGGGTCTTACATTCTACCCACCTTATAAAAATTTTCGCCCTCGAAAATTGATACAGAATGAAAGTAATTCCATAATAGTTCACCCTTGAACACATTTAAAGAAGAAGCAAAAATATCTCAAAATATAATCATATATATGATTTTCAAATACTTTGATTATCATAAGCATAAGGATGCAAAGGTAGGAGTGTAACTGCCAGGCAAACGTCACAAGATAGGCTCAATGCAAAAGATAACATGGGTCAATCATGTGATAGAAGGGCAAGGCATCAAAGGCTATCAAACAGGATGGAGTTAAAACGACGTGCTCAACATCCGCACACTAATCTCACACCAACCTCAAAGCTTTAACTTTCCAACTCCATCAAGCACTTTACAAACCCCAATTTGATCACAAGCCTGACAACCACAAACCCGTTCGCAAGGAACAAAATGCTCACAACTCATAACGTTGCACACCTACCACTTCAACTTCCGCATACACATATAACGTCTTAAAGAACTAACGCATCGCGTTACTACGTCTACAAGTCGCACGTGATATCAAAATAATTCTCGAGTCTACTCAGAAGGATACAAGACTTTAGAAAGGAGAGTCAAATGTCAAGGATAATACTCAAAGATTTGGGAGAATGTATCTAGGTCCAGATAAACAAGGACTCTCAAGCAATGAAGTTTGCTAGACTCAACTCAAATAACAACTTCAAAGATAACCCTTAGATCAAAGAAGTTCAATAGGATCAATAAGAAGAAAATCATTGCATCAGTTTGAACAAATTCAAGCTGAGTCGAAGAAGTATGAGGTTCACAAAAGAGAATATCTCAAACCCAAGGCAAAGCTCACAAAACTTAAGAGCATAATTAAAAGTACTTCTGAATACATTGTTCTTTAAAGAATTGAAAACTTGCAGAAAAACCACTTCGCAGTCTGAAAGAGAAGTTAAGCAACAACATCCTTCAAAAGAGTAATAAAAGCATAAATGTGGCTTTGCTTTAATACAAGTTTATGTGGAAGTATATCATGTAGAGTTTTAAAAACAAAATGCACACAAGTTTGGCAAAGAGCTAAAATATTTCCTCAAATATTTTAGATAGTTAGGTGCACAATGTAACCAAAAGCAGTTCATAAAAACTCAGAAGTGATCAAATGCTTGTTCAAAAATTCCCAAAGTCCATATTCAAACAAGCGTGTATAACATTTATAGTAAGGACGAAAGAGGAAGTTAAACTCTTTTTAGAAAAGAAACTCCGAAGTAGGAAGTTAAAGAAAAGAAACTCCGAAGTAAAAATTTGCTTACAATCTGGTAAAGGAAATAAGTAGTGCATTACAAACGAACCGATTTTCACGATTTTCACAAGCTCTCCAAAACCTTATTTAAAATAGCGCATGCCAACTTTAAGAACAATTTTGTCAAAATCGAATAATGGTTTCACTCTCAATCAAGCAACAGAAAGTAAATTCCGTTTAAAACTTCTTACAAGAGAATTCGAAACTTCTTTAAAAGATTCAAAACAAGACTCCAAAAGTGTTCTTGAAATCACCACCTCAGAAGAACATTCAAGAAGTTTAAGATGTACTAAAAAGAAGTCAAGCCATGCAAGAAAGGGTCTTAAATCAAAGTAGTTCAAACAAGATTCACTAGGCATGAGTCATCAAACAAGCTTTCAATTGACTCCAAATGAATATAAAAGTCATAGGAAAGACAACTCAATCATTAGTAATTCCTCAAGAATAAATCTTTGACTAAAAACTCTTGTAGAGATAATGAGAGAATAAACGATGCACTATTTTGAAACGAATCAAACTGACTCATATAAGAATGAGATTCACCAGAGAAGAAAAACCAAGATCAATGGAAATCTTCACAAAATGTAAAAGATTAGTTAAAAACAAAGTCAAGTATGACATTCATAGAGAT
>NC_029786.2:18600960-18604015 GCF_000816755.2 Arachis ipaensis | reverse complement strand
TCATAAGAACATTCAAGAAGTTTAAGATGTACTAAAAAGGAGTCAAGCCATGCAAGAAAGGGTCTTAAATCAAAGTAGTTCAAACAAGATTCACTAGGCATGAGTCATCAAACAAGCTTTCAATTGACTCCAAATGAATATAAAAGTCATAGGAAAGACAACTCAATTATTAGTAATTCCTCAAGAATAAATCTTTGACTAAAAACTCTTGTAGAGATAATGAGAGAATAAACGATGCACTATTTTGAAACGAATCAAACTGGCTCACATAAGAATGGGATTCACAAGAGAGGACAATCCAAGATCAATGGTAATTTCACAAGATGTAAAAGATTAGTTAAAAACAGAATCATGTATGACATTCATAGAGGTGAAAAGCTTAAGAAGGAGCGAGTCTGATCATAAGAAGAAAGTTATGAGTCCAACATTTTCAAAAGAACAACAATAGCATAAACCATGTAGTATGCTAAATCAAACTCAAATCAAAATGAATTAAGTAAAGTTTATCAAATGAAACTCAAACGGGATAAAAGCGAGAAATCCCCTTTCTTTCCAGAATTTTGAAGAATACATCAAATACATAATCAAATGAAGATGTACATTGGAACTATTGTAAAGTTACTAGAAAGTCAATTTGTATTTTAAGTAGGTGCAGTTCTATAAACCAGTAAAGGTCCAGGCGAGGCATTTGAAATAAATAGTTGTTAAACTGTATAAGAAATCTTCAAAGTTCCACATATAGATAAGTGTATATCTAGTCAACAGCAATTTTTATAAAAATCCCAAAATTAGCTGTAATCACTGTCAAATAAGAGGAAAACTGAATCAACAAGTTCTCTAAGAATGAACTCGGAACCCAGAGTTAAAAGTCACAGCACATTAAGACAAGTTCAAGACTATATCAAAGAATACTTGAATCAAGAAGAACTCAAACAGAGGAAGACAGATGCATCAAGGATTCTAAACAAGCATATGCACTTAAGATCATTCAAGAATGCATATGAATAGAAGAATAGAGTGGAAACATCAAATTACTTTTCAAGAGGAGTACCAAACAAGAACTTCAAGTTAGGATATAAAAGAACAGGTCGACTCGAACAGAATTCAAGACACACAACTGAATAGCCTCGAGAAAAAGTTTCTAACGTTCCCAAAACCCGCGATTCGCTTTACTCAAAACTCGTATAGAAAGGGGTTGGAGGCTTCTGCTGCAGCTCGAGTGTGTTGCTAGGCTGAGGGAGGATGAGGCTGCTGCCTCATTTGGGGGAATGGGCTGCGACGGCTAGGTTTGGGGAAGGCTTAGGGTTTTCTTTTTTTTTTTTCAAAAATTAGGGTTAGGGGCATTTTAGTAATTTTACATAAAATTGGGAATAATATAGTAATTGAAACCCCAAATTAAATCCAACACTATTTGTACATAGAAAATACTATTTGCTGATCAATTTCACAAATTATTTTCAATAAAATGCCCAAATCTAAAAATTAGAAATAGTATACTTAATTTCTTCATTTTCCAAAATAGCGGTAATAATATTTAAAATATTATTTATCTAATCCAAATCATATAAAATCCTTATTATTTTCATAACTATCAACCTTATACTTTAAATATAGAAAATAATCTAATAGTTATAAAATTGGATAATAATCATAACTTATCTCAAGTTCAATAAATCAAACTTGCCTTAATTGTCCTTAATAAAATAATCTCTGAAATTAAGGCTATAAATAACTATATGATTTGAGACTTGATCATAAAAAGACTTTTCAAAGATTCTGGGTCTTACAGAAGGTGGCTCAACAGTTTCGTGCACGGCCGGCAGAGGACCCAGTATCGGCAGCACCTTCGCAGTGAAACAGAGACGGCAGCAGATTTTGCGCGCTTCGAAGGACTCTTCGCGGGGTTCTGCTTAATTTGGGCAGTTTTTGAATTAGAATTTATAGGAGAAATTAAAAAGGGGTAAAGGAGAAATTGAGTTAGCAAATCCTCACCTGGTGGCGTTTTGCGATGCAATCGCCGCTGATTTGTGGCACGCGAAAGAGTCCTGCCTTCACAACCTTATTTTGGAATAGCAGCAATGGGTGTGCTTCGCGGGCTCCCAATCACTCTTCGCGGTTTTTCTGCAGATTTGGGGGGAATCAACTCAGGGTTATAGGAAAAAAAAAGGGGGCAAAACAAAAATTAGATTGCTTAAGATTGGATCCTCACCTGGCGGCGTTTTGTGATGGAGTCACCGCTGATGATAAGGCACGCGAAGGAGTTCTGCTTCCCCAGCATGTTTCGCGGCGGCGAGGTGTGTGGCCTCCAGATCTTCGCCGCTATTTTTGCGTCGCGTTGGTGATGGTGGCGTTTTTGGTGGAGTTGTCGCTGATGATCGTGGCACGCGAAGGAGTTCTGCCTTCCCTAGAAACTTTGCGGCGGCGAGGTGTGTGGCCTCCAAATATTGGCCGCTATTCACCGTGTTTGGCGTAGGCGTTTTGTGCCGCTGATGATAAGGCACGCGAAGGAGTTCTGCTTCCCCAGCATGTTTCGCGGCGGCGAGGTGTGTGGCCTCCAGATCTTCGCCGCTATTTTTGCGTCGCGTTGGTGATGGTGGCGTTTTTGGTGGAGTTGGTGGAGTTGTCCTGTCTTATCTAGTGTAAATGAAATAAGATATATTCATAATTAATTTATTTATACTGTAAACGAGATAAATAATAAAATATAAAAATATAAAATATAAAACGCGGGTCATGTGATGTCTGTAATTTTTATGTTTAATTTATTTATTTAAAAAAATCCCCGTTTGCAAACAGTGACATGAAAATGAAATAAACGAAAGAATAGTTTAAGACAAATAAATTGAAAAAAAAAAGAAAGGTTTAAGACCAAAAGTGTTGGAAAAAAATATTTAATTACTCAGTGTTATGATGAGTAACCGGAGATTAATGGGTTGAATTCGTTAAATTGGCCCAATCGTCTGAGGGAGGAAGCCCTTTAACTAGGTTCGCATCTCGGAGCCTCCGTCCGACTTGTGTACGTGCAAGAATGGGGGGTGGTACCTGCAAAGACACA
>NC_029786.2:18596455-18599993 GCF_000816755.2 Arachis ipaensis | reverse complement strand
TTTTACTTAATACGTTTACAATTTTTTGTCTTATCTTATTTACAGTGTAAATGAAATAAGATATATTCATAATTAATTTATTTATACTGTAAACGAGATAAATAATAAAATATAAAAATATAAATTGTATTCAAATTATCTATATCAGTAAATAAAATATTTAAAATATTTATTTTAAAAAAATTCCACATGCATAGCATATAAGTAAAAAAATTGAATATGAAGTTAAAATTAGTAAAATTTATCAAAATTGACATGTAAGATGTATTACAAAGATATAGGCCACATCGTTTTACAAATTACAAAAAATAATTTTGTAGGTGAAAATTCATATACAATTGTCTTCACGTGAAATTAATATTTAAAAATAATTAAATAATTTAACAAATATAACTAAATTATTATTTAATTTCTCTCAATTATAAACTTTAAGACGAAGATAACTACATGTGAGTATTCACCAATTTTGTAACATAAGAGATATTTCACCGGATGCGAAAAACAACTCATTACACAGGTCGTTTCACTGAGCTTTTGACAAATTTTAATAAATAATAACTTTTTTCCCTATACTTTGCAAGTGGTGAAAAACAATATGCATTTTCTTCTACGACATATGCGAACAGACTAGCCTATATTCTTGTAAATTACTTTAACTAGCTATTTTGGTAAATTATACCAAATAAAAACTATTTAAAAATTAAGAGAAAATGATAAATAGGTCTCTGACTTTTTATCCTGCGGATATTTGTCTCTGACCATTAAAAAATACAACTTTCACAAAATTTAGACAGATCAGTCCTTCCGTCCAAATGCCTCAATCAGAGACTGATCCGTCCAAATGTCTCTGTCAGGGACTAATTCGTCCAAGTTTTATGAAGGTTAGAGACTTAAAAGTATTTTTCAATGATCAGGGATAAAAATGTCCATAGGACAAAAGGTCAAGAATCTATTTGTCCTTTTCTCAAAAATTAATTTCTGCGTGCACACACACATATTTTTTATAACGGAAGATCAATTTAATTTTAAAAAAATATTTTGACAAATGTAATAGTTAGCTGACATTTAATAATTGAAAAAGCTAACATTTAATAGTTGAAAAAAATTTATTTGCCAAGTAAATATATAAAATAGGAAGAATTTATCTTTTTAATTTGTTTAATTGAAAAAATAAAATATAATTTTTAATATTTTAAATCTTTTTTATGTTTATTTTTATTTTATTTAAAAAATTAATGGTAAGAGATTATGTTTTATTTTTTTTAAGTAAAAAAAATTAAGAAAATTCATTAGGGTGCTTGTGAATTAATAAAGTCTTTTGAAAGCAATGTTTCGAATATATATAGTTATTTTGAAGATCTTTTGGTGAAGCCTTTACTCTTTACTCTTTGTTTTAGTATGTATGACAACGTCACCATATTTTTCGAAAAGTGAATTATAGGGTACTGAGCATAAGTCATACAAATTTAAAGATCTGCTTACTAAACTACATTTTTCAAAGCCACACTTTTCACTTAAAATCGTAACTCTTCACAAAGAAAAGCGTCACCTAATGGAAAAAAAGTAAATTAGAAGATTTAAGAGAAGAAATAATTAAGTTATCAAAATTAATAGATCAAAAATTAATGATTTTAACTAATGTTAACTGTAATGACACCGAATTCTTAAAATCAATACAAAATGATTTTTCTCAAAATCTTTATTTTACTATAAGTTTTATTGAAGGACTTCAAAAACCTGAAAAAACTTATTTTTCACACGGAATTTCTAAAAAATGTTACCATAGAAATGATTCCCCACATCTTTATCATACTTTTAACCCACAATTAAATTCTATAGTAGATATGCTTGAAGAAATATTAATATCCATAAAATTTCAAAGAAATAAGGCAAAAAGAGAATCCCAAAGAAGAAAAATTTCAAAATATAATCAACATAACAGATTTAAAAGTAAAACCACCACTAAAATTATGAATATCGAAGAAAAATTAGAAGAAGTTACAATACTTTTTAAACAATTAAAAATGGCTCAAAAAAATAATATTATGGAACAGGGATTTCAAATAGAAGAAGAATTAGTAAATTCTGAAAACATAGAAAAGGAGCAGATAAAGCTCCAATTCAAACCCAGAGAGCAGGGATAATCAGAAACATTCCTACAAGGGCTGAAATCAAGGAAAAGAAAAGGGTCTGTAGATCAAATCTCAGAGAAACCCTTAACATAGTCCTGAATTGGACTGAAGAAAAAAGGGCAATTTTGGGGTATTATCCTATTGCCAAAGAACAGCTAACAAAGCTGGTTATATTTCCAGATGCTTCGCCATCTGACACCTATCAGTTTTTCCAGTATGGATTAATTGATACAATCTTAATTTTTAATGATCTAAAAATTATTAGTGAGTTTCCTGCAGGATTCGTTGATGCAGTAAAGAGATTTAAAAATATGACTGACAATGTAAATCCAAGGGATATATCCCTAAAATTTACAAACAGTCAACCTATTTTTAATGAAGAAGGAGAATTCTTGGTTCCATCACACCAAGTAATATTCATGTCCGTCTTCCCAGAAAATTTTTAACCAATTGATCAGATTCAAGATTTAACAATTTACAGTCATGAAGGAAGGCTAGCCAACACATTAGCAAGGGTCTTTGAAAGAACTCAAAAAATAACAAAGGAATCTCACACAAGGATTAATTATAAAAGTAGAAATACTCTGCTTGTGTCCAGTAAAAGAAATGAAATTGAAGAAAGAGAGATGAGACTCTTGGTGGAATTTGAATCAGCATTCTACAACTTATCTGGACTTTTAGAAAAGCTCCCTGAAAGGATAAAGAGGAATCTCTGCTATTTGATAAAAGACAGAGAAGACCACAAGTGCCAGCTATGTGCCTCAGAGATATCTGAAGAAAGCAATAATGAAACGGAATCAACTCACATGATGAAGGAAGAAGACAATGCATCTGACGGTCACATGATAAAAGAAGAGGACAGCGCATCTGAAGCATCTCTCAACATTATTGCATAGTGACGTAAGCACTTAGGTCATAGAGCACCAACAATGTAGCTGGTGAAAGAGAACAAACAATGACGTAAGCAATGACGTCATAAGAAGGGTATGGATGGGAATTGTCCATCAAACCCAACTATTATAAATAGGTTGCTTAGGTAATTGTAAAGGCATCAGACAATAGGAAGCAGGAGGCTAAGAGTACTCATATGCTAGGAGAGCAAGGAGGAAGCTGCCGAGGCGATTCTATAGTCTGAGGAAGAATCCCCTTAGGAAAAAATAGTTCTAAACTCCCTTCTGGAGTTAGTATCTACAATCTCCCCTCTGGAGATAAAAACCCCTTATGTAAAATATACTGAATAAAGGAAGTTTTTCTCCAGAAAGGTACATCTTCATTCTAGTCTTTCAATTATGAATTATTTAGAAAGTTTAGAATTAACAGAAGAATCTGATTATTATAGATTAACTGCTTTATTAGATAATGAAAAGCAGGCTGTTCTAAAAACAGAATTAAATCTCAAATCAAAT
>NC_029786.2:18582659-18593500 GCF_000816755.2 Arachis ipaensis | reverse complement strand
AAGTTTATCTAAGTTAAAGATTAAAGAAGAAAATTCTGAAATAAAAGAATTAACAAAAAAGGTCAAAAAATTAAATGAAACCTTAAATACTAAATTATGACAATAAATAAAGAAGAGATATATGTAACTTATCAAGATAAGAAACAAGAGCTCTTTGAAAGAGAAAATCGTTTGAATTATTTGTAGTTTTCTGAAATAAATCAAAGAGCATTTGAAGCTCTAAAAACAATCTATGAAAAGTTAAAAAAAGAAGTTGAAGATTGAAGAGAATTAATAGAATCTCTAGAAAAAAGTGATGAAGCAATGATAGAATTTGCAGAAATTCTAAAATAAAT
Source organism: Arachis ipaensis (assembly GCF_000816755.2). Taxonomy (NCBI): domain Eukaryota; kingdom Viridiplantae; phylum Streptophyta; class Magnoliopsida; order Fabales; family Fabaceae; genus Arachis; species Arachis ipaensis. The sequence continues at coordinate 18,593,165 of NC_029786.2, read as the reverse complement.
AATGAAGCATACAAAGATTGAAAGACCAGAAAATAAAATAAAAAGAAAAAGAGCGAAAAAATTAAAAATTAAAATAAAGGAGTATAAAAGGGAATTAAATAATCTTCAGATCGAAATTGATGACCTCATAATAAAAAGGATAGAAATAAGAATAAATATAAACAAGTTGGAGTTAAACTTAAAAAATTTATAAATGCCCGGAAAACCATATTATGACTTAAAAGAATTAAAGCTGTTAAAAGAAAAAATGGAGAATGAGGTTGAAAAATTAAAAAGATATTTAGAAACAACAGAAAGTGTAGAAATAAAAGAAGTTTTTGAAGATTTGAAAAAATATATTAAAGAAAAAGACAAACAGATAAAAGATTTTATAAACAATAATCCATGCAAAAAGAATATTATAAATTAAAACAAGATTGAAAAACTATAAAAATAAAATCAGAATTATAAATACTAGTAATAGTAGAAATGGTCAACATCTTCAAATCTATACAAATTATAAACTTATTCGAAGTAAAATATGAAGAGTTAAAATTGGTATCAGAGCCAAGTTAACGATTAAGGGTAACACTTTCTCTTTAAGCAACACTTTTAGTGATACGCTTTTAAATCAATAAACAACCAAATAAAAACAAAAATCTGTAAATCTGTACCAAAACACATCTGTACACTAGATGGACCCTTTTCGAAAATACCAACAATAAAATTTTAGATATTTTATCATTTATTTATATTTTTCTCCACATAAGAACTTTTGCTACTTATCGTTACTTAAAAGAGGCTAGCTATCTTATCTTTGTTTCTATTGTTATTGTGATTGTATATTTGCTTGCATTAAGGAAATGGATCTAAAAATTTTTACGGTAGTACAAAATACTATAATATAACAATAAAATAATTTTTATAACTATTTAATATAATGAACAAATTTAATAATATAATAAAACAAATAAATATTATTATTATTATTAAAAAAATTTAAATTTTTTTGGAGTATTATTTGTCTCATAATTTACCATACAAATTCGTTTTTATTTGTATTTACAATGAAGCAAAGATAGCAGCATAAAGATATTTAAAGTTATTTTCACGTAAAGATGTACATTTATATTGGCACATATATTATGCAATTTGTTCAAAAAAAATATTCAATTTACTATTACGAATGATCTTTAATTTTGTTCTTTCTTTCTTTATCTTAATTTAATCACACTAAATACTTTTTTGTTGAATCATTACATAATATATGTCAATACTTAAGTTTAAATCTTTATACGAAGACAACTTCATATTTTTTAAGAATAGAAATATGATTTATCTATATCCAAAGATTAAACACCAAAAAAAAAATTATCTAGATTGCATATGTTGGCCCCAATAAGGTTGGTGGTACAAGCTTAGATATAGTGCATGTTTGGGCGTCATTATTTTGTTAAAAAAAGATTTTTTTTCAATGAAAAAAGATCTTTTTTTATTTTTTAATGTGTTTGACAAATTTCTAGTAGTAAAAGTAAAAGCACTAGTAAAATAAAAAAAAAAAGATCTTTTTTGAGAAGCTGTAATTTACATCTTTTCTTAAAAGATCTTTTTTCCTTAAAAAAAAAGATGTTTTTCATGTAATAAATAAATAAAAAACTACTTTTATATTGTTATACCCAAACATAATTGGTTAATAAAAAGACCTTTTTACATGAGATATCCAAACATAAAATTACTTTTACTTCTCTATAAGATCTTTTAAAAAAAGATAACTCAAAAAAAGATCTTTTCTTAAAAACTCACCCAAACAAGCCCATAATACTTAACCTTTACCAAAAATATAATGATGTCGAACCTTGGTCTGATAAGAATACGGTTGAAATATTAACACATTCGGAAGATATAATAAAACGAAAGTGTTCTTTTTTCGATAATCAGTAAAGTTCTCAACCACAAGAGAAAATTTAACTTCAAAGAACAAGTATACAGATAAAAAATCATAAACGCAAAAAAAATATTTAAAAATTTCAAACAATATTCTCAAATATCAAGCTTGCATCAACTATTTTTTTTTATCAGATTCTCAGAATTTTCTCGACACCGCTATCAAGATGAGAATATCTAATCGATACAGTCTTCTAGGTCCTTAACAATGCTTCTTGCAGCAGCTGAACCAATTCACTTGTAAATAGATATTGTTTGCTTTGTCTAGTAGGGATGCTGACCCCTAGTCTCCCACACTTACCTTGAATCACGATTTTGTTTTCGATGGTAAAGATTGTAAGAACATGCTATTCTAAATAAGGATTTTAAAAAAATTTTTTGATTTGAATTTGAGAAAACTGTGTATCACGATTTTAATTGATTTAACCAATCGAACCCAATTCAAAAATAAGAATATTCTAAGTTAGTATTCTCAATAAATAATATTATTTTATTAGAAAATAGTAAAGGAGCTCTCAAGGACAATGTTCTCACTAAATTAAAATTCTATCAATAAAAGGCATATACCAGCATATTTAGATTAAACCGATTAATCTAAGCTGTACCAAAATATTTTAGAGATATTTTAGGTCAAGAGTAATTTATGTTATTAATTTCATTAACATTGATAAAAATATGAATTGATTCGGTACGGCGAAGCCATGTATCCGAGGAACTTGGGACATGTCATGCTTCGTCTTTTGAAGAAATTTTTAACTTAGCTACATGCTTCCACTTCCTTAATCACTTTCAGCCCTTTCATTCTCTCTTCCATTCAATTTTACACTCAAAAATATTCTCTCAAGTTTTATGGAGCCAAAGCACTAAGCACCTCAAGTTCATGCTTGATTTGTGAAGCAATCAAAGCTTGAATCAAAGTTCTTTTCTGACTAAACAACTCGTCATCTCACCCTCTTCACAACCATATCAATTTTATCAAGATGTAGTTGGCAATGTTTGATGCTCTAAAGTTGATCAAGAAGCTTAGAATTGAGGTAAGGTTTAGGTAAAGTACAAATAATACTAATTTGGAGGCAAAAGTGTAAATAAGGATAGTTTTAGGACAAGAGCGTGATTAAGAAAAAAGTCTAAGGTAAAAGGATACTTATGAAAAAATTAAGGGTAAAAATTTTGATAATGTACAAGGACAAAACGATAATTCGATATTAAGAGGCAAGAAAGAAAGCGGTTGAGTTAAGAAATTAACTAACATGATTAATGATGACAAATATTATTTTATTGGGCTAACTACCCAATTAGCTTTGATCATTTTATTTAATTGATGCAGGCCAAAATTTAATGTAGCAGCAGCCCAAATAAATAGAATAAAAATGAGAAGCTTCCATAGTATGCAACACTTACAAACAAAGCCTAAAAGGAAAAAATAAAGAAATCAAATGAGCTAAATGGCAAGTGAACAAAATCCAATCCCAAGGTAATTCTCTCAAGCTGATCCCTCCAAGTTGCTACATCCAAAGCCATCGTCCATTTTCCTATTTCGGTCAGAACTCAGAGAAGAGAGAGAGAGAGAGAGAGAGAGAGAGCTTCATTCCTAAGTCATTCACCAAAGAAGAAAGAAAGAGAAGGGTTAAGCAAAAAGATTGAGGTCTAATCACCCACATCAAACCATATCAAGCTAAGTCAGAAGCTAAAGGTGATTCATATCCTTGTGCATGCATTTTACTTTCTTCTCTTCTTCCCCGACTCTCTGTCAACCCAATTTGGGAAACATGGAAAAGGTGACCTCTGATAAATACTGCTGTAAATCAAAGGACAAGATTATTTTTTGGGGACAAAGTAGTAGTTCAAGGGTTCAGATCTGGGTTTACCATTGAAAATATTCTTTCTTTGCTGTTCTAAGGCATTCGATCAAGAAAAAGGGATCTGTTTCAAAATTTCTAATTTGGGGATTAATGGAAGAAAGTGAAAAGCTAAGTTGGTAGCACACAGCTCGAGGAATTGACTTGGAAAAGAGCAACTCAACAACATGCAAGGAAGATACAAAAAATAAATTTTCTGATTCTGCTGAGGCAAGGAGATAGAACCAGAGTTTGAAGTTTTTATTCTGAGAAGTTTTTTCTGTGAAGAGTTCATCAACTTGGACAGTGCTTTCTAGTAAAAGAAGCATTCCACCAGAATGAGGAACTCAACCAGAGTCAAGTAAATTTGGTTCATCATATAGAAACAGAGGCTGTTGAAGCATCAATCTCCTTCATGTTTTACAGATTGTAATTTTAGTTTTCAATGTATATCTTTCTATAATTTCTTGAGTGGTAAAAGGTAGAAAGAGAGGAATCAAGAAAAAGCCTATGAGTGATAAAAGGCTGAGTGATACACTTGAGTGAAAATGCTAGAGTGCTTTCAGATTTCTTTAGGTAGTTTCTTGTGTCTTGTATCTTGTACCAGTGAGGTACCCCTTTCTTAGTTGGGTAAGCACTAAGAGTGAAGAGTTAGGTATTAGCATAGCCAAGTCCATTTAGGTTAGAACTTGAGAGGGAAAGGATTGTGTCAATCCTGTGGAATTGGTGTATGTAATACTTTAACTATAGTAGAAATTCCACCACTATTGTGGTGGAGACTGGATGTAGGTTGCATTGCACAAGGCAGCTGAATCAGGATACATGATGGTGTCAGCTTCTCTCTTCCCTTCTCTGTTCTATTTTCTGATATTCATGAGACAAAAAGAAATTATCTCATAAATTTTCTGCTGTTGAGTTCAAATAGATTCAGACTAAAAATTTGTTTTAAAGAGTTATTTCATTAAAGCAAAAGAAGGTCATAGATTCAACCCCCTTCTCTAAGCCTTCTACAACCTTCAAAATCATAGCTTCTGAAAAGAATGTATTGAATGTTAAAAGGGTCTAAATGCTTATAGATTAAACGCTTTGATCCTATGATAATGGGGCCTTGCCCTAAATGAACGATGAATGAAAAGTTTTTTCTGACTACTTCCAATTATACACATAGATGAGACTAGGCTATGTCTGATATATCTTGTGACCGAAAAAAATGTATGTGAGTTCTCCCACATAGATGGCACATCTGCAGACTGATGCAATTACAGAAGCAAACTTCTACCAATTGTATGCATATGCATATATGAGACTGGGTTATGCCTAACATATCTTGTGACCAGAAAGAATATATATGGGTTTACCCATACAAAAAGGCATATATGCAGAATGTATGCAATTGGAAAAGCCGTATCTAGCAAAGGTTCCCAGATGCTATCGGGTTACAGGAAGCTAACAAATACGAGTTTATGGTCTACTAGGATAGACATGTATCATATTATGTGGCATATTCTTATTTGTGTTGTAAATTGTGATTTACGTGTGTTGTTAGTAAATATATGTTTTCTTAATGATAACTGTTGCAGCAATATATTGAGTTTATTGTTATGGCTTCTAAAATATGGTAATGTAGCCACACTAAATTTCAATGTTTGAGGAAGTTAGAGACACCGTAAGATGCTATAGTTAAGCCAATCTTGTGTGTCGTGCACCCTGTGGAGAACCGTAGAATCTCACCCCTCTCATTCACTATTCCTTTTAGATGGAATCAATGATGATGTTCATTAAATGGTCGAAACCATNNCACGTGTATGTACATGCTAGAGGATTGTTAAAGACTAGATTATTTTTCCCTCTCCTTTATGCTAGCCTTTTAGCTTGAGAGGTAGGATTTTGTGATTTAGCTAATCTGAGTTTCAAACTAAAGGATTATCATAGTTTATGACTCAGGGGTGTTGAGTATGCAATGTATGCATTATAAGGTATTCTATATATAAAAGTGTATCTTGTTATGATGGTGCATACAATATTTGAGTTATAGAGTCTTACCTGTAAATCTTTGTGGTTTGTGAAGTCTAAGCAGCATTATCTATGATTTCAGTTATTTCAAATTTGTGAATGAATAAAGTTATATAAATTGAAGTTATTGTCTAAGAAAAGTTATCCTTGATATAAATCTTGTGACTCCACATTCATCCTTGATCACACTTACTACAAACAACAGGCTACTACAACATAGTCTATGTATATATAATATTAGAGTCTTGTAGGTAAATGATTAGGTAGCACCCAGGCAATTAGCATGATCATGACTTAAGCATGATGTGCTAAAAATCGGGATGTTACAATTTGGTATCAGGACAGTTCATCCTTAGTAGAATTTGGGAATTAGATTGATCATGCTTTATTGCATATTCTGTGTTTCTTACTATAGGATATCCCTTAGGATTCATTTTGAATGACTATCATTGAGCACCCATTTTTAAAATATTTTTACTTAACTTGAGATATTAAGATTAATCAGTTTAATATTAATTGTGTTTGAGGATAAGACCTTAATGGCTACTAATTGGTATATTAATCGGAGAGGATGTAGGAATTATGATCCAATTAGGGCATAACTTCTTTTTATAAAGACTATGACTACCATAGCTATAGCTAGGGCATATGTGATATAGCTACTACTACTAATTGGGCGGTGGATCATTTAGAATGTCAAAATGGTGATAATAACGGTAGTGCTAGTAAAAATAGTACACCCAAAAACGATAAACTAATGACTCTGGCCACTTATATGAAGAACAATCCACCTCAAATCATGGGGGCTACCATGGCGACAAAACCCAATGATTGGTTTCAAGATATAGAAAAGTCATTACAAGCTCAACATATTGCTGAACAACAGTATGTGGAGTTTGCGACTTATATATTAAGAGAGGATGCTCAATATTGATGACAAGAGGTATAACACCTAGTACAAGAAAAGCATAGTGAGATTACTTGAGTTGATTTTAGACGAGATTTTCATAAGAAGTATTTTTCTCAGTTGGTTAGCACTACAAAAGAGTTGGAACTGATGCAACTTAAAAAAAATGCTGATAACAGAATATATACCCAAATTTATAGATGTGTGCCATTTCTCCAAGATATATAAAGGAGCTCTAAAAAATTTCAAGGAATAGAAGTGCATTAAGTATAAAGGAGATTTCGAGAGGAGATTCTCAACTTGGTCGGTATGATGAAAATAAAGATCTTTGCAGAGTTAGTGAATAAGAGTCAATTAGCAAACGAGTGCTTAAGGAAGTGGACAATTATACAAATAAACCGTATGGAACCCAAAAAAAAAAAATTTCAATAAGATCTTTGCACCTGAGGTAGTAACTTTAAGACTATAGATTGACTATAGTATTGATCCCAATAAGGTACTAATATCTCCATTTGGTCAAATAGTAACGTCACTGGTAACCAAAACCAAAATCAAGGGATACAACCTTAGTAGAGTCGAGCACATTCTGCATGCTCAAAGTGTGAAAAATATAACGGCAATAAACCATGTAGGTACAATTCGAATGCATGTTATTATTATGGCGAGAAAGGGTATATTGCAAGGGACCGTTAGAAAAAAGTTCATCCGGATTTCTTTAGACTCAAACACTAAAAAAATGTTTTTATCATTACTACTGATGATGCTATCAAATTCGACTCCCTCATTTAAGGTAAGTGCCGCATCAAGGATAAAACTTTAATTGTGCTATATGACTCAAGAGCTTCGTATTCTTCTATATCTGTAGAATATGCACGTATGTAGGAATTGAATTCTTTTGAGTTGAATTATGATTCTTTTCTCCTAAATTTTCATAATTTAAAATTTTTTTCTTAACAAATTTAAAATAAGCAAAACTTCAATTAAATAAATTAATCCAAAGTTATCCTTCCTCTTATCCAACAGTCCTTGATGAATATCATTTATATTTATGCTCTATCCTTCTCTTTTCATGGATTAATTGCTTAATTTTCTTTCTTTAGAATTTGTCCCATTTTTACAACAAAAAAAAAAAAAATTTTTTTATTAGTAATTACAGTTCTCAAGTCTCAACCACTACACTGTGGAAAAAAGACACTGTTTTAGTAAAATAAATAATGTTAAGACCAAGATACACTATAAAATTTCTCAGTCTTAGACATCTCAAACCAAATCAGTTATCTTCCTTTAGAATTATCATCAAGGAGCACCTAATTTGGATGTAAACAAAAAAAGACTCAACTAACAAAAGTATATATAAAATAATTTTAAAGACTAATTAGTACTAAGTAATTCTATTAACAGTTTGATCATTTACAATTTTTACTCAATTGTTGAAGTAGTTATACTTTTTTTTGTGGCATATTAAACATTAACGCAACAGAGTTGGTAGAGCAAATTCTTCAGACTATTCCTTTCAAAATTTAAACTCTAATATAGTTATCTCCTTTCCTTTTGTCCAGCTCACCAAACACATATCATTGAATTTTAAGATAACATGATCCAATAATGCATTGTATTCTTTCAACAAGAATTAGATAACAATTTTAACACCTTACACTAAAGTTTTTATTCTTGAACCTGCATTTAGAAACTTACGTAATAGCACAACTAGTTTATTTTTATCATGTAATAAGTATTCACCAACTATAATATATTATTTGAGATTATATATTCAACACAAATTTACTAAGATATTTTGTAATTCACCAACAAAAAACAATAAGATAAGCATGATTTAGTTAAGAATTGGTTCAAATGTATGTAGGCTTTTTGTCACTTTTGATAGCTTCTCTTTTATGTCCCAAGTATTCTTTGAGGACAATTCTAATTTTCAATAGAAGATCCAAAACAAGCATAATTAATTTGTTTGTTATTCTTATTAGATTTAGGCTCAATTATATATCGCATAAAAATAGTATAATTATATACATAAAAATTAAATATAAATTTTAAAAGATAAATTAAAAAAATAATGTTTATTTTTAAGTGTTTTTGTAACTAAATTTAATTAATTTGGTGTAAGATTCAGTAAAAAGACATGTACATACATCATTACTCTTTATTTTTTGAGTTTTCTACAGCAAATAAATTTTTGTTAGAGAGCACAAAAATTTATTGATATATCACACAAATTTTTGAAATATAGCACAAAAAATTTTGCACATAATACAAACTTAAAAATATAACATACAAATTTTTTTTACGAATGTATTTTGTTAGTTTGATGAGTTAATATTCTAAGTATGTCTATAGTCTTTAAAAAATTTCTATACTTTATATCAAAATTTTAAGCTATGCACAAATATTTTTTTATTGTACATCAAAATTTATGTGTTCTGCGTATTTCATTAGTAAAGTATACAAATTTTTGCTACAAATGTCTTTTGTTATTAGTTGGGTGAATTAATATTTTGGGTATATAGTCTTCCAAAAATTTATGTCGTACACCAAAATGTGTTGTGCTATTTCATTGGTATAGTATATAAATTTTTGTACATAACACATAATTTTTTACTGCAAATATATTTTATTAGTTGGGTGAGTCAATGTTTGAATTTTTCAAAATTTTTTATGTTATTTACCAAAATTTATGTGCTAAGCGAATTTTATTGGTTGAAAAAAGAAGAAGATGAAGACAACAAGAATAATAATAATGATAATAATAGAGGATCAAGAGTAAAAAAAAGAAGAGAAAAAAATTAAACAATAATAATATTAAAGAAGTGAAAGAGGAGAAGACAGTGGTAATAATAATAACAACAAAAAAAATGCATAAAAAAATACGATGACGACGATAATAAAAAAAAAATATGTCTCTGAAAAAAAAAGAACGCAAAAATTTAATTAAAACCTGAGTTTAAAAAATGTTTAGACGTCTAGCATCTCTGAAATAAAAGACTGATGTCATATCCCCACAAAGATTAAAAATATATTATTTCAATAATCAATCATTAAATAATCTATTAAACAAACCTTTTAGGTGAAAGTGATGCTAGCTATGTGTCACAGTAAATTTTAGAAGGTTAGATTTAACGGTCTTTGTATAATTTTTTGGAGTGTTTGAGAATGCTCTAGATAGTTCCAGAATATTTTAGAATGTCCTAGAAGGTCTCGGAATACTCTAGAAGGTTCTAGAAGACTCTAGAAGGTCATAAAGTATTCTAGAAGAGTGTGGATGTATATGGGAGTATAAAGAGTAGTATAGAAGAATCTAGAAGTATTTAGAAAGTTGTACTAGGATAGATATTTGTAATGAAGGTTCTAGATAATTAATCTGAACCGTTGATTAGATTTAATCCTAACCATCCATTGAGGAGGTGGATGGCTATAAATAGGGGTGAGAGTTAGAGTTTGTGTGTGTGTGAATCATTTGTAACAAACACTTGAGCAATAAAGTGTCCTTCTACCAAAGCTTCCTTTCTCTTGTGTTCTCTTGTATTCTTAGCTTTCTTGCTAGTCTAAGTTATTTAACCAAGCAACAGTGATAGTTTATTAATATATGTATCTTATTGTTCAGTTTTTCTTAATCAATTAATTAATATCTGCATTCTGCAATTAAATGATGATTGATCTGTATCTTGCCGACTTGTATTGTACTCTGTACAATTGTAAATAAGTGAGAGAATTTAAAAATCATGACGTAGATATTAATTTGGCACCAACAAAATTCACATTAAATAAAAAATTTATGTTAAATAAAAATTATATCATAATTTAAGGATAATA
>NC_029786.2:18581345-18582599 GCF_000816755.2 Arachis ipaensis | reverse complement strand
ATATCACAAAAAAAAAAAAATACTTAAAAAAATAGTTAAAAAACTTACTATGAATATACCTAAATGACACAGTACATGAAGGTATTTAAGTCTATTATGACTGTTTAATCAGTTTATTGGATATTATTATTTTACTATCTTAAAATATTTTAATTAAAGACTGGTTCAAATATAAAAATTAAAATCTTCACCTAATAATTGAATATAGAATATTTTGTTTTTATTATTTTGAAAAGAAAATATGGAAACTTTCCAACTCATGGAATTTGTTTCACTGAGCTTTTGACAAATTTTAAAAAATGATTCTTTTTGTATTTTTTTCCCCTATACTTTGCAAGTCATGAAAAACAATATGCATTTTCTTCTACGATATATGCGAACAGACTAGCCTATATTCCTGTAAATTACTTTAACTAGCTATTTTGGTAAATTATACCAACTAATTTAAAAATTAATTTCTGCGTGCACACACGTATATTTTTTACAACGGAAGATAAATTTATTTATGAAAAAATATTTTGACAAATGTAATAGTTAGCTGACATTTAATAATTGAAAACGTTAACATTTAATAGTTGAAAAAAATTATTTGCCAAGTAAATATACAAAATAACACTTTTATATTGTTCAAGTGATTTTAAGTGAAGACTATTTATAAAGAAAAAACAACCAAAATAGCACTTAGATATTGTAAGAAAAAATTAAAAAGCAAAAAAAAAAGTGAAAATTTTCTGATGTTAAAAGAAAATCTATAACTATCATATTCTCCCAACTTCAAACAGAATATTCTAATGACTATTCCTTGTCATTGTCCTGCAGCAGTGCCAATTACAACGGTTCCTTATTTGCCTGGGATTGTTATGGTATTTAATTGGTATAAGTCAAGTTCAAATTGTGGTATTGAAAAGAAAATATATATATTTTTTGCAGCATGTACTTTGTCAAGTAATGTTTTTTATAGAGCAGTATAGGAGTCTGACAAGCGGCACTTTGCTAGCATTTGCATGCAGGTTGCATGAGGTAATGCCTTAGATTTTCTTATTCTTTGTGATTAAACTAGAATGATTAAAAAAACCTAAAGATAAAGGAGGCAAAATTGTGTATTTCAAAGTATAGATATTTAAATGAAAAACTTTGGTTGAACATATGCCAATGGGCTGATGTAAAACATAAGCCAGCTAAAAATAAAAGAACAATTTTATAGTATCTATAAATTTTGTATCTAAATTCTTTAAATATAAATATTAAAAAACA
>NC_029786.2:18560044-18581323 GCF_000816755.2 Arachis ipaensis | reverse complement strand
AGATATACACTTTTTCTTTCTCTTTTTTATTTTTTTTTCTTCTTTCTTTGTTATCGTCGTCGTCACCATCTTTTTCTATTTTTACGGGCTTTTTTCTTCAATATCCTTCTCCTCCTCTTGTTGATATTATTGTTGTTTATTTTTTTCTCTTTTCTTTCCGCGATCCTTTTTTATTATCATCCTTGGGGGTGTTCAAAACCGATCCGGACCGAACAAAATTAATCAACCGAATCAAAAAAATCGAGAACCGAATAAACCGAAAATCGAAAAAACCGAAAAATTTATGTTTTGCTGTTTTTTATGCGATTCGGTTCGGATTTCGATTCTGATACTAAAAACCCTAACCGAACCAAACCGAATCGGTAACTAAAGAAACCCTAAAAAACCCTTCAGTTAACCCAACCCATTAGGCAGCCCATTACCCCACGGCCCATCTTCCCACCCCCATTAGAAAACCTAGCTTCCCCATTATCCTACCCCCACGTCCCCACGCAGCCAAAACTCTCAAAGAAGTCCCATTACCCTAACCCTCCCAGCAGCACCTCCCAGCCCCGCCGAACAGTGTCTCCCAGCCCCTCCCAGCAGCCCTTCTTAGCCCCTAACTCTTCTCGCCCCTTTGCCTCCAATCCTCTCAACTCTCAGCGCCTTTTGCTCTCCCTCTCCCTTCCTCGTCCTCCCTCTGCTCCGCGCCTCCGTCATTGCTGCCGACCTGCCTTTGGACAGCACCAAGAATGGAGCCTAAGTCAGGCTGGTTCTTCTACTTCCTCCCCATCGGTGGCTGCAAGCAGTGGTTTCAATTTTCTCCTTCTCATTTATCTTTGTTCTGTTGTTGCTTTCTAAACTCATTACATCTTCCATTTATTTTTTCGTGGTTCTTTTTTTTTTCAATAAAATTTGGCATTGGTTGATCCAGGTTTAACTGTCTGATTTTGAGAATTTGTTGCATAGCGTATAGCCTAACTGTTTCCTTTCTAACTTCGATGCTTAGTTTGCTTTCGATTCTTTTCTTGTTGATGTTTGCATATGATTTCTTATAACTCTAAGATAATTTTGGTAATTTTTGGTTAATATCTATTTATTTGTTTTAGAGTTGGTCCAATGGAGGATAGCCAGAAAATTGAGGAGCAGGTGCAGGAAGAAGTGATTTCAGACAATGGAACTGAAAAGAAGCAGGAAACTCGTGATGAGATGCTTTCGCAGCACAGGTGATGTTTTAGACTTGTCATTTTAGTGAATCTATTTGGTTCTGCATGTTCATGTAGTAGGATCTATTTGTCATGGAATCTATCGTATTTAGTAGAAATTGTTGTAGTTCATTTCTGTTGCTAAGCAAGAGAGAAGAGTTTATGGTGAATTCGTGGTGTTTAGACAACACTGTAGCTTAAATAACCTAGTTAATGATATAGGGGACACTATATATAAGAAGAGTATCCAGGATAATGTTTCAGTAGATTAACATGTTGAACTTGAAAGTAATCATGGAATACAAATTTCACTTGTAAAGTATTCATTCTGTTGATCAAATGTATTTCAGACGGGCTTCCTAATTATTGATTAGAAGTAATATCAATGTATCTTGTAATTGGTATGTGTCGGCTTTCCCTCACAACATAGATATAGGCATATTGTCTCCTAGTAAATGTATGGGCAAGGCTGTTTCTTTTTCAAAACCTTAGCAAATTTCTTGACACTCAAATGAAAGGTTTCTATAACTATACTTAAGGCATGATTCATGGACTTCAGAGTTCATTACGATTGGTGGCTGTTGCTATTTTTTGCTTTTAACTTGTTATTGATTCAATGATTTATTGTTATTCTGTTTTTGGTTTTGATTCATTGTTAGTGTTGATATTTAATGTTGTATCTGTGGTATTTTTGCAGTTTGATCATAGTATGAGGGATAACATTAGTGAAACTGAAGGTGAAATTGGTGGATATGTAATATTGTAATCATTTTTTCATTAATCTAGCTTTTTAATTATAAATATTATTTGTTATGATTGTTCCTTGTTTTATAGAAGTTGCATCTACTCTTGATCCTAAAGTTTTTTTTTTATATGTTTTATACGATTCTTCCTCTTTTAATTTTGTATCACTATGTGCTCATATTGTTCATTATTTTTGTTTGAATTAATTAAAAAAACCAAACAAACCGAACCGAACTAAACCGATTTTAATTGGTTTGGTTTGGTTCGGATGATTTTGATAAAAAAATCGAACCAAATCGAACCGCAGTTTTAATAAACGATTGGATCGTATGGCTTTTTCTTAAATAACCGAACCAAACCGCACCGCGAACACCCCTAATCATCCTCATCGTCTTCGTCATCCTCATTTTTTCCTATAAATGTTAAAAAAACTGGAGCATAGAAATTTTGATGCACAACACATAAATTTTGGTACACAGCACATAAAATTTAGTATACAGCACAAAATTTTCACGAATCACATACCCAAAATGTTGACACTCAAATAATAAAATACGCAAAGCACATCAATTTTGGTATACATCACAAAAATTTTGGTGCTTAACACATAAATTTTGATGTGCAATACAGAATTTTTTGGAAAAAATATTAACTCACCCAACTAACAAAATACATTCGCATAAAAAATTTGTGTGCTATATGTAAAAATATGTGTTATGTACAAAAATTTGTGTGCTATATGTAAAAAATTGTTAGAATAAATTATTTTATTAATCCAGATCATCCATATTGAATTATTAAAATTGTATATTATAGTGCAAAACTGTACCTTTACTCATAGAAATTAGAAATTAGAAATTAATGGAAGAATTGTCCCAGTCTTCATTAACCAAAACTTTCTGTATCCCTCATAATAGGGCGGTTGAATTGCAATTCTTCTTATGGAAAAAGAGTTGCTGAGGCAGCTTTGGTATGTTGGGGACCAAAACTCTAAAGTCACTATTTATATTTGAGCATGACACCCATTAAACCCTAAAACCTAAATAAAAATAGTATCTAAAGTCCAAAAGATAGTATCTGATTTTATTCTCATTTAATTCCAAATCAAAAGTAATTATGACTTATTCAATTTAGCATTTATAACAATAAATGAGATCACTGTTATATAAGTTATTTAATTTGAAATAACATAATTTGTAATTATAATTAATATATGTATTGCCCACAAACAAATTAGAAATTAAATAATTTTCCAACAATCTCCCATTTGGGCTATACATATATTCTTTCCTAAGACAATCACATCTTATAAACTTTATACGCGCATTTGAATGCTATTTCCTTATTACTTTAACAATATACTCCATCTCATATATTAGTTATGGAATTACCGCAAATTTTATCACGTTAATATCAAGACTAAACCACGATGATCATCATATTAATATATTTAACGACATAGATCAAATTTAGATGAGTAGTATGAAAATTACATGCCAAGTGATCTCGTGCATGTCTATTTCCAGCTGGTCCAACTTTAAAACTTTATTGAGACCAAACACACAAAAAAAATTGCAAAATGAACGTTTTACATAATACGACATCAACCATCAAATTAATTCTGTAGAAAGAGAATTCAATATCTATCATAGGACATATAGCATAAAATAAACTCCTACTAAATCAAGACATCACAAATATTGACACTCATATGAACAGTGTGCTCATGAAAGATTTTAGGGATCATTCCCTTGGTTAATGGGTTTGTTAGCATATACTCTGTTCCTATATGTTTTATGAAAATCTATTTTTCTTAAACTTTTTTCCTAACAACTAAGAACTTGATGTCTACATGCTTTGATTTTGTCAAGCTCTTATTGTTGTTGGAATATATATAGTACTGCTGACTTATTGTTACAAAATATCTTCAATGGTCTTTTAATGTCATCTACTATACGAAACTTAGTGACAAAGTTTTGCAACCATATGTCATGTTTGGATTCTTCAAAGCAAGCAACATACTCAGCCTCTATTGTTGAAGAAGTTACAAGAGTCTGTTTGTTAGACTTCCATGCAATAGGTCCTCCAGCCAACATGAAGACATGTAACACCTTAATCTTCAAATCCTTCTGCCTCGAGTCATAAGTCAAAGATAATAAGGTGGTGCAACTCTCAAGGGAATTTTTTATTTTTTTTTATATACATAATTATAAGTATAATTGAAAGGAGTATTAATCGAGAAGCCAGAAAAGAGTAAAAATAAAATCGCAAAGTCGTATCACTCACGCATCGACAACTAAAAGATAAAGCGTGAAGTCGAAAACGGTATACAGATAAAGGCATAAAGAAGAGTAAGAGAAGGACATTATATAGATATATAACATAAGTAAATAGCCATTATTCGCGACCTGCGAAGTTTAGCCTGGCTAGGATGCAATATAAAAGTAGATGACATCAGTACCTCCTAATCTCTCCCAAATAAAACATGAAAGCCTCTATAGGCAAGTTCAAAAGAGTTCAATACATAATATAAGTTTTTCAAAATAAAGGTGGAGAGATTCTAAGCAAAATATAAAGTGGAGAATATAAAGATCTTCGTCATCTCTCAGATGAACCACAGCTTACTTCTGAGCGCCTGGACCTGTATCTGAAAAATAAGAGATATATACGGAATGAGAACCTCTGACCCATGGGTTTCCAGTACGGTAAAAGTTCTAAATAAATACAATGCATTGTAATAAAAACTCACTAAGCATCCTAGACTTCCCTTCACCAAACATTCACCCTATGTTCTTACTAATCCATAAATAGGCAACTATCATAAGTAAATGCTAAATCTAATTCATATTCCTCAAGCTTCTCAACTTCCTAACTCTCCAACGAATTAGAATCAGAATCATAAACAAAACCGTCACCAATTATTCTGTCTCAACAATTCTATATCAATACTTCATATCCTCACCTGGAGCAAGTGAAATCACTTCACTGCATCTACCCAGGGAACTCAAATTATCTCGTTCTCTACCTGGAGCAAGTGAAATCACTTCACTGCGTCCACCTAGGGAGCTCAATTGCCTCATTCAACAATCATCATCATTATTCAATTACATCATTAACTCATCTCACCAAGAACAACCCTCAGCGTCAACCGACACCAGCATGAGGGACCTCTCAGTTGTACAAACACAAGCAATACAAGCAAGTAATACACAGTTAAGGTACAAGTAGAACAGATAGCATATAGTCAGGTAACATAGCATATATGATATAGCAATCCAAAACAAATAGGCAAACCTAAACAATTCAAACATATTCACATGATGTATGCCTGCCCTATGGCTGATGAGTCTCATCTGTCAGTTATAAAACCAACCCGACAAGTCCTGGTAGCTAACCATTGGACTGTCCCTCCGTAGTGCATCCCCGACTCGAGTTATTCATAATCATAATCATAATCACACAACACCCACACTGGTGTTTATCAACGGGGGTGAGCTCATCCGAAACTTTCACAGTGTCCGGCCACACTTACGACATAGGGTCAACTGAATCTCAGATCTCAACCTGGAGCAAGAAGCGATAACCCACTGCATCTACCCAAGGAAATCTAAAACTCAGATAATTACACAAATCTCAACTCAACCTCGACTGGGAGTAGGTGGGGGCTAACCACTGCATTTACCCCAGGAGTTGCAAACCAAACCCAGAACAAGTGGAATCCATGCCACTGTATCTACCTAGACAGGTATATCTCACCACATCCCAGAGCAAGTGGAGCGAAACCACAACCCTTGCGTCCACCCGAAGAGCCTCTATACTAAGTTACTAACCAACCTGGAGCAAGTGGGGCACAACCACAACCCTTGCATCTACCCAGGAGGTACGTTCTCATATACCCAGGAGGAACCAAAGAGGGGATCCTAACCTCCCACCATCTTGCTGGGGGCGATTTTATAATACTAGGAGGAACAAGGAAGGGGATCCTCACCTTCCTCCATCTCTCTGGGGTTGCACTTTCGAGAAAGAGAGCTCAAGATAAAACAATCATTCAAAGCCATATTTTCATTTCCAACCATAAATCAATATTTATCCTAGCCATCCGGCTCATAACATAACCCATAACCAGCCAATAATTATTAACAAATATAGTCTTTTGGCTCACGGCATACACCGCACTTCCATCATCATCCTCAGCAACTCATACAGTCATCATTAATCATAATTCATCATTACTCTCACTTTACTTCATCCACAAGTTACCACATGTCCTAGCTTCTTTTCATTACTAGGCATACTATAACAATTTAGGACTTAGAGGATGAAAATGGAGGCTTAGAAGTCTAAAATTTGGCTTTAAAGACTCAAAAATCTCTTTTTGCTGAAAAAGGGGTCACGCATGCACGTCGCCCACGCGCACGCGTGGAAGGCGAAAAAGTAAAGTGACGCGTGAGCGTCGCCCATGTGCACACATGGGAAGTAGAAAAGTAGTGCGACGCGTGCGCGTCAGTCACGCGTACGCATGGGTGCGTTTTGTGCTCCTCGCACAAAACCAGCACAATACCAGCACAACTCTCTAGAATTACTACTGGGCACTTGCATCAATAGATCGACGCGTACGCGTTGGCCAAGCGCACACGTGAGGGAGTGAAAATCGTGAGTGATGTGTGCGCATCGGCCATACGTGTGCGTCGGAGTACGTTTTACCAAAAATTTTACTAAGTTAAAAAGCTGCAGAATTACATTTTCAAGCCCCAAACTTCCAACACACATAACTTCTTGTACAAAATTTCTTTTTCAACCATTTCTAAACCGTTGAAAAGATCATTGAATAAACTTTCATAAAAATCTACTTTTGACGAATTCTAAACTTCGAGGGCCGAGTTACGGACCGCCGAAGTTGGTCAAAAATCAGTTTTTACCCAAAAATAGAAGTCACTAATTTTTCCAATTTTCACAAGCCAAGCTCTTTTCCACTTATCCAAATGACCACAACCCAACCATATTCACATAATTACACTCAACCAAAACCAAACCTACCTCATCTATACAATTTTATCCAAAATTATCAAATTCCACACCTCAATTCCTCAAACCTTATTATTCGATAATCAAACCAATTATTTACACATTCAATATCTAAAATCCATCCAATCTCATATGTCATCACATAATACACACATCAACTTACCTTCCTTACCTCTTTCCGGCCTCTGGCCCAAAATTCACAATTTAAATGCATATTCCACAAACCAATATTCATTATCCAATTCATCAAATCCTCAAAACACCAAACATACAAATTCACACAATTATCAATCCAATCATTAATTTACATTACATATCAACTATGCATATTAGCACCAAACATTCACACAATCCAAACTTAATCCTAGGGACATCTAGCGTAGGAATTCTTATCACACCACTGATAAACCACTATTTTATGGTTTATCTTGTGCTCAATTGAGTGGTTTTTATCTACTCTTTACCCACTTATTCATACTATTTGCATGGTTTTACATTTGCCTTCCTAATTATGTGCTTTGATTGAAAACATGCTTCTTTGATCTTATATTTGCTTATTATTAATCCTCTCTTATTACCATTAGATGCCTTGATATGTGTGTTAAGTGTTTTCAGATATTATAAGGCAGGAATGGCTTGGAGGATGGGAAGAAAGCATGCAAAAGTGGAAGGAATGCAAGAAGTTGGAGAAATTGCTAAGCTGTCCAGCCTGACCTCTCTGCACTCAAACGGCTATAACTTTAGCTACAGAGGTCCAAACGACGCGGTTCCAGTTGCGTTGGAAAGCTAACGTCCGGGGCTTCGATTTGATATATAATATGCTATAGTTACTCTGATGCTAGGCGACACGACCGCGTGATCCATGCGGCCGCGTCGCAGTGACGAAAAACCAGCATGGCAAAATTCGAAACCAGCGAATTCTGGACTGTTTTTGACCCAGTTTGCGGCCCAGAAAACACAGATTAGAGGCTATAAAGTGGGGGACTGCATCCATTCATAAGAAATCCTTCATATTCACAATTTTAGGAGTAGATGTAGTTTTTAGAGAGAGAGGTTCTCTCCTCTCTCTTAGGATTAGGATTTAGGATTTCTCTTAGTTTTAGAGTGACTCTCAAATCCCAGGTTCAATGTTCTTTTATTTCTTTTTCCAATTTAATTTATGAACTCTTCCATGTTACATATAATTTTCTTAATTAATGTTATTTGAGGTATTTCAGATTTAAGATTGTCTTGCTCTGTTTGAAGATTGCTTTCAATTTAATTTAGATATTTTCTTCCTTTTTTGGCTTTGGTTGGGTAATTGGTAACACTTGAGTTGTCAAACTCATTGTTGATTGAAAATTGGAATTAATTTGTCCACTTAACTTACATTCATAGTTAGAGGTTAATAAGGTGGGGGAAGAATCCAATTCTCATCACAATTGATAAGGATAACTAGGATAGGACCTCCAGTTCTCCATACCTTGCCAAGAGATTTTATTATTGTTAATTTATTTTACTTGTCATTTAAATATACCTGTGCCCATTGCCCAAACTCAACATTCCCCAAAAACACACTTTTTCATAATCAATAATAAGAACACATCCCTGCAATTCCTTGAGAAGACGACCCGAGGTTTGAATACTCGGTTATCAATTTCAAAGGGGTTTGTTACTTGTGACAACCAAAACATTTGTACGAAGGGATTTTTGTCGGTTTAGAGACTATATCTATAACGCGACTGTTTTTATGATATTCTTTACTGGCAAAAATCCCAACGTCAACCACACGGTACTTAAATGAAACTTAAACCGTACCTCAATGATGGCGGTTCACACCCAAACTTGAATTCTCTTCTCCAAAGCCCACAAGTTTAAACCTCCATACCAAAGTTCCACAAGCAAGTTGAATCTTCCCATTGTGCACCAAAATCACCAAATACACTAAAATAATCAATTTCACATATATACATCAACTTAGGGTTCATGAAAATGATAAATCACAAGGGTTGGAGAGTTTTTTACCTTAACCCACTCAAGTTTGTGATGAATATCACCCATGGCTTATACTAGAACACTCCTAAATAACCAAAATCATAAAATTACTCAACACCCATAACCAAACTTGAAATTAAGAGGGAAAACGAAAAAACGGGAAGAAGGCAGTGGATTACTTACCACAAAACTTAAATATAATTGTAGAGGATGAGAAGAGCGACGCGTGGCCACAAACGGCTCGTCAATCGAAGTTTCGTAGCAAAAGTTATGGACATTTAAAGGTGGAGCTAGGATTAGGTTTTCTTCTCTCTTGTCTCTTCTCCAAAGCTGCGCCCCAAACCCTTTTCTTTAGGGTAAATGAGCTGAAATGCTCATAACTAATATTTATATATGTTGGGTCTTGGGCCCACTTGGGCCCAGTTCATTTATCTTTGTCCATTGGCCCAATTTTGGGCCAAAACCTTTAAGATTAGAGTTTTAAATCGCATTTTAAATATTTCTACCTTCCCTAATTATAAATCCTAATTTCTTAACCTTATTTAATTATAATCAATTTTCTCAGCTACAGTACCAAATAGATCTCAGCCGGTACTGCCGGTCAAAATTCCAGTTGCATTTTTACGTAGAAAACTATGTTTTCCGATTCAGAAAAATTCACTGAGTCCAAATATCATATTTAAATTATCAAATTCCGATTGCTAAATTTTCTAACCATATTTTCTCCTATTTAATTTATTGTTTAATTAATTACGGTTTGACCGGATTTTACATTCTACCCCCCTAACAGAAATTTTTGCCCTCGAAAATTCTATCCACCACCACGAATACGTGAGCGTAGTCTGCCTTTATATCCAATGCATAGTAGCCCCAAGGTCTCTTTACTCTGTGCGCTTCCGTTGCCGCGCTCTGATTCCTCTATCTCCGAGAGCCTCGATCATTCGTCCAACGTCGACCAATAGCCTCGTTCATTACTTTTACCATCTCATCAACTCACATCTTATTAAATCTCAAATCATGTCATCAATAATACCACCATCATCATTAATTATAGTCATCATCCCACATCTCTATAATCACCTAAAAATCATCACTATACTTTAATCATACTCCATCACTATTCTCTCTCTGTCAAGTCAATTACCACTAATCACAGGTCAACTTCAAGCATAACCTCCAAACTTACTTTCTTATTCCCAAACCCTCGAATTTATATATAAATTATTGTTTTAAAGTCTTTGACTAATTAATCAAGACTCTCTTCGTTTTTAGAAATTAAATGAGTTTGAAATAACAAGTTAACAAAATCATAAGAATCCGATTTTCTTTAATAATTTATAAAAGCATTCGAAACACATCTCCTTTGTTAAAGTTACTCAAATCAAAAATTATTTTTTTTAAAACCATAACCAACACTCTTCTAAATTCTTAGGAAAATTTCGACAGCACTTCCCCTAAAAACTGGAGTTTGCCACCCGTCATGGGTTCCCTCAAACCAATCTCAATACAACATCAGCATTTCAATTTAATGTTTTTCAAATTCATCTTTCAAAACTAATAATTATAAATCTCAATCTAAATCAAAGGTTACCATGACCAAATATCATAGTACTCATCTCTCAAATACGGTGACTTGCACTCACTCATCATTTAAATCCAATTACACATCAACGATCACTTCCTCAAGTACTAACCCACAACTTAACTTGACCAACATTTCAAATCAACGTTTTCAAATCCATCATTTAGGATCATTCCTTAACTATTTAAATCAAAGGAACTAAAAGTCACGGGTTCAATCCGTTTCACCAAAAATCCAGAAATCAACCAACTAAATAACAAACACAACATACCAATCTCAACAGAAAATCATTTACATCATAGGCATTTATCCATTTGTATTAATCTGCTAAACTTATCAGGTATTCAAGGCCCAAATTCATACTCTACCTACCTCAACACTTAACAATTCACCATCTACCCAATGTTATTCTAATTCACATCCTAATCATTCAAGGCCCATAACATAAGTTTTCTGATAATTAGTCATTTCTCAATTCCTACACAAGTGTTCAATTTCACAAATTTTTATCCTCATTCAAATCCAACTATTCCAATGTCAATTACAAGCCCCTTCTACTCTAAATCATCAGATTCTAATCAACTCAAACCTAATTAAACAAATCGTTCGAGCAACTATTCACCTCCAAGTATATCACTCAACAATTCCAAAACCAACACATATCACTCATACCACTGTCAAAATTCCTATCACGGCGTTCCCTCACTTGTTCGTTCTTGAGAATTTCTCTTTTCGATTACTTCATTCATGTCCATGAGACACCTTTCCGGTCTTGTCCACACTAGACAAGCGATATCGAGGTGATCAAACTCAATATCTCAAATTAAGTGCTTCAAATTACCAAAGGTACACTGATGAGCGGATATTTTATACGCTTTTTGGGGATAATTTCATATAGTAAATAGAGTGTGTTTTAGTTAGTTTTTAGTCTATTTCTAGTAGTTTTTAGGAAAAATTCATATTTCTGGACTTTACTATGAGTTGTGTGTTTTTCTGTAATTTCAGGTATTTTTCTGGCTGAAATTGAAGGAGCTGAGCAAAAATCTGATTCAGGCTGAAAAAGGACTGCTGATGCTGTTGGATTCTGACCTCCCTGCACTCAAAGTGGATATTCTGGAGCTACAGAACTCGAAATGGCGTGATTCCAATTGCGTTGGAAAGTAGACATCCAGGGCTTTCCAGCAATATATAATAGTCCATACTTTTCACAAGAATTGACGACGTAAACTGGCGTTCAACGCCAGCCTTCTGCCCAATTCTGGCGTCCAGCGCCAGAAAAGGATCAAAAACTAGAGTTGAACGCCCAAACTGGCACAAAAACTGGCGTTCAACTCCACAAATGGCCTCTGCACGAAATCTCAGCCCCAGCACACACCAAGTAGGCCCTAGAAGTGGATCTCTGCATCACCCATCATAGTCTACTCATTTTTTGTAAACCTAGGCTACTAGTTTAGTATTTAAACAACTTTTAGAAACTTATTTTATCTCTCATGACATTTCAGATCTCACTCATGAACTTCATGCTAGATGTATTAACTAGATATCCTAACTAGCATAGGCACAGACTCAGAGTATGCATTGAAGCATAAGCAGTTCCATCCCTCAGGCTTACGAGGACGAACTGCTCTGATACCATAATGTAACACCCTAATATTCAAATCCTTATGCTCGAGTCATAAGTCAATGATAATAAGGTGGTACGACTCTCAAGGGAATTTTTTACCTTTTTTTATACATAATTATAAGTATAATTGAAAGGAGTATTAATCAAGAAGCCTGAAAAGAGTAAAAATAAAATCGCGAAGTCATATCTCTCACGCATCGACAACTAAAAGATAAAGCGTGAAGTCGAAAATGGTATACAGATAAAGGTATAAAGAAGAGTAAGAGAAGGACAGTATATAGATATATAACATAAGTAAATAACCACTAGTCGTGACCTACGAAGTTTAGGCCGGCTAGGATACAATATAAAAGTAGATGACATCAGTACATCCTAATCTCTCCCAAATAAAACATGAAAACCTCTATAAGCAAGTTCAAAAGAGTTCAATACATAATATAAGCTTTTCAAAATAAAGGTGGAGAGATTCTAAGCAAAATATAAAGTGGAGAATATAAAGATCTTCGCCATCTTTCAGATGAACCACAGCTCACTTCTGAACGCCTGGACCTGTATTTGAAAAATAAGAGATATATACCGAATGAGAACCCCTGACCCATGGGTTCCCAGTACGATAAAAGTGCCAAATAAATACAATGCATTGTAATAAAAACTTACTAAACATCCTAGACTTCCCTTCACCAAACATTCACCATATGTTCTTACCAATCCATAAACATGCAATTATCATAAGCGAATGCTAAATCTAATTCGTATTCCTCAAGCTTCTCAACTTCTTAACTCACCAACAAATTAGAATTAGAATCAGAAACAAAACCGTCACCAGTTATTCTGTCTCAACAATTCTATATCAATACTTCATATCCTCACCTGGAGCAAGTGAAATCACTTCACTGCGTCTACCCAGGGAGCTCAAATTATCTCATTTTCTACCTGGAGCAAGTGAAATCACTTCACTGCATCTACCCAAGGAACTCAAATTATCTCGTTCTCTACCTGGAGTAAGTGAAATCACTTCACTGTGTCCACCCAGGGAGCTCAATTGCCTCATTCAACAATCATCATCATTATTCAATTACATCATCAACTCATCTCATCAAGAACAGCCCTCAGCATCAACCGACACCAGCATGAGGGACCTCTCAGTTGTACAAATACAAGCAATATAGGCAAGTAATACATAGTTAAGGTACAAGTAGAACAGATAGCATATAGTCAGGTAACATAGCATATATGATATAGAAATCCAAAACAAATAGGCAAACCCAAACAATTCAAACATATGCACTTGATGTATGCCTGCCCTATAGCTGATGAGTCTCATCTGTCGGTTATAAAGCCAACCTAACAAGTTCTGATAGCTAGCCATTGGATTGTCCCTCTGTCGTGCATCCCCAACTCGAGTTATTCATAATCATAATCATAATCACACAACACCCACACTGGTGTTTATCAACAGGGGTGAGCTCATCCGAAACTTTCACAGTCTCTGGCCACACTTACGACATAGGGTCAACAGAATCTAGGATCTTAACCTGGAGTAAGTGGAGCTGACCCACTGCATCTACCCAAGAAAATCTGAAACTCAGATAATTACACAAATCTCAACTCAACCTCGACTGGGAGCAGGTGGGGGCTAACCACTGCATCTACCCCAGGAGTTACAAACCAAACCCGGAGCAAGTGGAATTCATGCTACTGCATCTACCTAGACAGGTATATCTCACCACATCCCAGAGAAAGTGGGGCGAAACCACAACCCTTGCGTCCACCCGGAGAGCCTCTATACTAACCAACCTGGAGCAAGTGGGGCACAACCACAACCCTTGCATCTACCCAGGAGGTACGTTCTCATATGCCCAGGAGGAACTAAGGAGGAGATCCTAACCTCTCACCATCTCTCTGGGGTCGCACTTTCGAGAAAGAGAGCTCAAGATAAAACAATCATTCAAAGCCATATTTTCATTTCCAACCATAAATCAATATTTATCCTAGCCATCCGGCTCATAACATAACCCATAACCAGCCAATAATCGTTAACAAATATAGTCTTTTGGCTCACGGCATACACCGCACTTCCATCATCATCCTCAGCAACTCATGCAGTCATCATTAATCATAATTCATCATTACTTTCACTTTACTTCATCCACAAGTTAGCACATGTCCTAGCTTCTTCTAATTACTAGGCATACTATAACAATTTAGGACTTAGAGGATGAAAATGGAGGCTTAGAAGTATAAAATTTAGATTTTAAAAAGTCAAAAATCTCTTTTTGCTGAAAAAGGGGTCACGCGTGCGCGTCGCCCACGCGCATGCATGGAAGGCGAAAAAGTAAAGTGACGCGTGAGCGTCGCCCATGCGCACACATGGGAAGTAGAAAAGTAGTGCGACGCGTGCGCGTCAGTCACGCGTACGCATGGGTGCGTTTTGTGCTCCTTGCACAAAACCAGCACAAATACCAGTGCAACTCTCTGGAATTATGATGAGCGGATAATTTATACGCTTTTTGGCATTGTTTTTACATAGTTTTCAGTATGATTTAGTTAGTTTTTAGTATATTTTTATTATTTTTTAATTAAAAATCACATTTCTAGACTTTAATATGAGTTTGTGTGTTTTTCTGTGATTTCAGGTATTTTCTGACTGAAATTGAGGGACTTGAGCAAAAATCAGATTCAGAGGTTGAAGAAGGACTGCAGATGCTGTTGGATTCTGACCTTCCTGCACTCAAAGTAGATTTTCTGGAGCTACAGAACCCCAAATGGCGCACTCCCAATTGCGTTGGAAAGTAGACATCCAGGGCTTTCCAGAAATATATAATAGTCCATACTTTGATTAAGGATAGATGACGTAAACTGGTGTTGAACGCCAGTTCCATGCTGCATTCTGGAGTCAAACGCCAGAAACAGGTTGCAAAGTGGAGTTAAATGCCAGAAACAGGTTACAAACTGGCGTTCAACTCCAAGAAAGACCTCTACACGTATAAAGCTCAATGCTCAGCCCAAGCACACACCAAGTGGGCCCCGGAAGTGGATTTCTACATCATTTACTCATTTCTGTAAACCCTAGTAACTAGTTTAGTATAAATAGGACTTTTTACTATTGTATTAGAGATCTTTTGATCAGTTTTATGCTATCTTAGACTTTCATGCGGGCTGGCCATTCGGCATGCCTGGACCATTATCACTTATGTATTTTCCACGGTAGAGTTTCTACACTCCATAGATTAAGGTGTGGAGCTCTGCTGTTCCTCATGAATTAATACAAAGTACTACTGTTTTTCTATTCAATTCAAGCTTATTCCTATTCTAAGATATCCATTCGCACCCAAGAACATGATGAATGTGATGATTATTTGACGCTCATCATCATTCTCACCTATAAACGCGTGCCTGACAAACACTTCCGTTCTACATGCAAACAAGCTAGAATGAATATCTCTTAGATATCTAATACAGAGGACCGAGTCCGAGATATTAGAATCTTCGTGGTATAAGTTAGAACCCATGGATGGCCATTCTTGAGATCCGGAAAGTCTAAACCTTGTCTGTGGTATTCCGAGTAGGATCTGGGAAGGGATGGCTGTGACGAGCTTCAAACTCGTGAGTGCTGGGCGTAGTGACAGACGCAAAAGGATATTAAATCCTATTCCAATATGATCGAGAACCGACAGATGATTAGCCATGCAGCGACAGCGCATTGGACCATTTTCACAGAGAGGATGGGAAGTAGCCATTGACAACGGTGATGCCCTACATAAAGCTTGCCATGGAAAGGAGTAGGAATGGTTGGATGAAGACAGCAGGAAAGCAGAGGTTCAGAGGAACGAAAGCATCTCTATACACTTATCTGAAACTCTCACCAATGAATTACATAAGTATCTCTATCCTATTTTAATTATCTTTTAGTATACTATAATCTCTTAATACATTTGAATCTGCCTGACTGAGATTTACAAGGTGACCATAGCTTGCTTCAAGCCGACAATCTCCGTGGGATCGACCCTTACTCACGTAAGGTTTATTACTTGGACGACCCAGTGCACTTGCTGGTCAGCTGTGCGAAGTTGTGACAAAGAATTAAGATTATGAACGTGCGTATAAAATTTTCAGCGCCGTTACCAAGGAATGGAACCGTCACGATTTCTGCGCACTAAGTTTTTGGCGCCGTTGTCGGGGATTGTTCGAGTTTGGACAACTGACGGTTCATCTTGTTGCTTAGATTAGGTAATTTTATTTTAATTTTAAGCTTTTTATTTCTTATTTTCGAAAAAATACAACAAAAAATACTTCTTCTTTTTCGTTTTTCCCAATTAATTTTCGAAAAATCAAAAAAAATTTTAATAAAATCATAAAACCAAAAATATTTTGTGTTTCTTGTTTGAGTCTAGAGTCAAGTTTTAAGTTTGGTGTCAATTGCATCTTTTTAATTTTCTAAAAAAATTTTTTCGAAAATTTCATGCATTACATTCTTCATGATCTTCAAGTTGTTTTTGGCCAGTCTTCTTGTTTGATCTTCATATTTTCTTGTTTTGTGTCTTTCCTTATTTTTCGTATGCATTCTTGAATTATTAATGTCTAAAGAATAAAAATTTTTAAGTTTGGTGTCTTGCATGTTTTCTTTTCTTGAAAATTTTTCAAAAATAAGTTCTTGGTGTTCATCTTGACATTCAAGGTGTTCTTGGTGTTCATCTTGACATTCATAGTGTTCTTGCATGCATCACATGTTTTGATTCATAATTTTGATGTTTTGAGTCTTTTTGATGTTTTTCTCTTTCATCATTAAAAATTCAAAAATCAAAAAAATATCTTTCCCTTTTTCTTCTCATCAAATTCGAAAATTTGAGTTGACTTTTTCAAAAATTTTTAAAATCAAGTTGTTTCTTATGAGTCAAATCAAATTTTCAATTTAAAAATTCTATCTTTTTCAAATCTTTTTCAAAAATAAAATCTTTCTCATTTTTCCTTTCATAATTTTCAAAAATTCCAAAATAAATTCCAAAAATCTTTTTCTTATTTCTATTTCAAATTTTCAAAATTAAATGCTAACAATTAATGTGATTATTCAAAAATTTTAAGTTTGTTACTTGCCTAGTAAGAAAGGTTCAATCTTTAAACTCTAGAACCATATCTTTTTAGTTTCTTGTTAGTCAAGTAATCAACTTTGATTTCAAAATCAAATCTTTTTAAATTTCTTTTTCAAATCTTTCTCAAAAAAAATTTCAATCACATCTTTTTCAAAATCAATTTCAAAATCTTTCCTAACTTCTTTTCTAACTTCCTATCTTTTCAAAATTTATTTTCAAATCTTTTTCAATCAATCTTATCTTTTTGTTTCAATCATATCTTTTTCAAAACCACCTAACTAATTCTCTCTCTCTAATTTTCGAAAATCTCTTCCCCCTTTTCTCAAATTTCTTTTTTATTAACTAATTGTTTTAATTTTTAATTTAATTTGATTTCAATTTTAATTTTCAAAATTTAACTTTAAATTTTATTTTTATTTTAATTAATTTTCGAAATTCCCTTTCTCTCATCTCTTTCTATTTATTTATTCATCTTCTAACACTTCTCTTCTACCCAAAATTCGAACCCCATCTTCATCTCTGTGTTCGAATTTTACCTCTTCTCCTTCTTTTCTTCTTATCTTCTTCTACTCACATAAATGAATCTCTATACTGTGACATAGAGGATTCCAAATTTTCTTTTCTGTTTTCTTCTTTTTCATGAGCAGGAACAAGGATAAGAACATTCTTGTTGAGGCTGATCCTAAACCTGAAAGGACTCTGAAGAGGAAGCTAAGGGAAGCTAAAGCACAACTCTTTGGAGAAAATCTGACTGAAAATTTTGAAAAAGAAGGAGACATGGCCGAAAATAATAATAATGCAAGGAAGATGCTTGGTGACTTTACTGCACCTAATTCCAATTTACATGGAAGAAGAATCTCAATCCCTGCCATTGGAGCAAACAATTTTGAGCTTAAACCTCAATTAGTTTCTCTGATGCGACAGAACTGCAAGTTTCAAGGACTTCCATCTGAAGATCCTTTTCAGTTCTTGACTGAATTCTTGCAGATCTGTGATACTGTTAAGACCAATGGGGTTGATCCCGAGGTCTACAGGCTTATGCTTTTCCCGTTTGCTGTAAGAGACAGAGCTAGAGTATGGTTGGACTCTCAACCTAAAGACAGCCTGAACTCTTGGGATAAGCTGGTCACGGCTTTCTTAGCCAAGTTCTTTCCTCCTCAAAAGCTTAGTAAGCTTAGAGTGTATGTTCAAACCTTCAAACAGAAAGAAGGTGAATCCCTCTATGAAGCTTGGGAGAGATACAAGGAACTGACCAAAAAGTGTCCTTCTGACATGCTTTCAGAATGGACCATCCTGGATATATTCTATGATGGTCTGTCTGAGTTATCAAAGATGTCACTGGACCATTCTGCAGATGGATCCATCCACCTAAAAAAACGCCTGCAGAAGCTCAAGAACTCATTGACATGGTTGCAAATAACCAATTCATATACACTTCTGAAAGAAATCCTGTGAATAATGGGATGCCTATGAGGAAGGAAGTTCTTGAAATTGATACTCTGAATGCCATATTAGCTCAGAATAAAATATTGACTCAGCAAGTCAATATGATCTCTCAGAGTCTGAATGGATTGAAGGAATCATCCAACAGTACTAAAGAGGCATCTTCTGATGAAGAAGCTTATGATCCTGAGAACCCTGCAATAACAGAGGTGAATTACATGGGTGAACCCTATGGAAACACCTATAATCCCTCATGGAGGAATCATCCAAATTTCTCATGGAAGGATCAACAAAAGCCTCAACAAGGCTTTAACAATGGTGGAAGAAATAGGTTTAGCAATAGCAAGCCTTTTCCATTATCCACTCAGTAAAAGACAGAGAGCTCTGAGCAGGATCCATCTAGCTTAGCAAACATAGTCTCTGATCTATCTAAGGCCACTCTAAGTTTCATGAATAAAACAAGGTCATCCATTAGAAATCTGGAGGCACAAGTGGGCCAGCTGAGTAAAAGGGTCACTGAAACCCCTCCTAGTACTCTCCCAAGTAATACAGAAGAGAATCCAAAAAGAGAGTGCAAGGCCATTGATTTAACCATCATGGCCGAACTTACAAGGGAGGAAGGGGACGTGAATCCCAGTGAGGAAGACCTCCTGAGACGTCCAGTGATCAACAAGTAGTTTCCCTCTGAGGAACCAAAGGAATCTGAGACTCATCTAGAGACCATAGAGATTCCATTGAACCTCCTTATGCCATTCATGAGCTCTGATGAGTATTCTTTTTCTGAAGAGAATGAAGATGTCACTGAAGAGCAAGTTGCCAAGTACCTTGGTGCAATCATGAAGTTGAATGCCAAATTATTTGGTAATGATACTTGGGAGGATGAACCTCCCTTGCTCATCAATAAACTGAGTGATCTGGATCAACTGAGATTGCCTCAGAAGAAACAGGATCCTGGAAAGTTCTTAATACCTTGTACCATAGGCACCATGACCTTTGAGAAGGCTCTATGTGACCTTAGGTCAGGGATAAACCTCATGCCACTCTCTGTAATGGAGAAACTGGGAATACACGCCCTTACACAAGAAGGGTCAACTTTGATCAAAGGTTGGACCAAGTCCTCATAGACATATGTGAGGAAGAAGCTCAATAGAAAATTGACTCAAGAGGCAAGCCAGTTCAATTAAGAAGGCAGGACCTCAAACCAGTGGCTAGGGGATGGCTAGAGTTCATTCAACGCTCAATCATTCCTACTAGTAACCGGTCTGAAGTCATTATTAGACCGGGCCATCATGATCCATAGTATCATGATTAGAGAAGAGGTGGAAGTTCATGAGATTATACCTCAAGAACTTTACAAGGTGGCTGACAAGTCCTCCACTTGGGCAATGTTAGCCTTTCCTCACCTCATATGCTACATCTGCAATTCAGCTGGAATTGACATAGAGGGAGATATCCTCATTGAAGAGGATAAACCCATCACTAAGAAAAGGATGGAGCAAACAAGAGATCATGGACCTCAACATGAGCATGAGGAGATTCCTCACCATGAAATCCCTGAGATACCTCAGGGGATGCACTTTCTTCCACAAAATTATTGGGAACAAATCAACACTTCCCTAGGAGAATTAAGTTCTAACATGGAACAACTGAGGGTGGAGCATCAAGAGCACTCCATCATCCTCCATGAAATTAGAGAAGATCAAAGAGCTATAAGGGAGGAGCAAGAAAGACAAAGAAGAGACATAGAGGAGCTCAAGAGCACCATTGGTTCTTCAAGAAGAGGAAGACACCACCCTCACTAAGGTAGACTCATTCCTTAATCTCCTTGTTTATTTATTTTCCTGTTTTTCGATTTTTGAGCTTTATGTTTATTTATATTTGTGTCTTATTACATGATCATTAATGTCTACGTGTTTATGCCTTAAAGTTATGAATCCATCACCTCTCTTGAATGAAAAATGTTTTAATTACAAAAGAACAAGAAGTACATGGTTTCAAATTCATCCTTAAAACTAGTTTAATTATTTTGATGTGGTGGCAATACTTTTTGTTTTCTGAATGTATGCTTGAAAAGTGCATATGTCTTTTGAAGTTGATGTTTATGAATGTTAAATATGTTGGCTCTTGAAAGAATAAGGAAAAAGGAGAAATGTTATTTGATAATCTGAAAAATCATAAAAATGATTCTTGAATCAAGAAAAAGCAGTGAATACAAAAGTTTGCAAAAAAAAAAAAAGAAAAGAAAAATAGCGAAAAAAAAAAGAAAGAGAAAAAGCAAGCAGAAAAATCCAAAAGCTCTTAAAACCAAAAGGCAAGAGCCAAAAAAAAAAAAGTCAATAGCCCTTAAAACCAAAAGGCAAGGGTAATAAAAAGGATCCAAGGCTTAGAGGCATCAGTGGATAGGAGGGCCTAAAGGAATAAAATCCTGGCCTAAGCGGCTAAACCAAGCTGTCCCTAACCATGTGCTTGTGGCGTGAAGGTGTCAAGTGAAAATTTGAGACTGAGCGATTAAAGTCAAGGTCCAAAGCAAAAACAGAGTGTGCTTAAGAACCCTGGACACCTCTAATTGGGGACTTTAGCAAAGTTGAGTCACAATCTAAAAAGGTTCACCCA